>NW_022881441.1:0-67954 GCF_004382145.1 Drosophila mauritiana
AAAATTTTCCCAGATTTTTTGTGAAAAAAATATTTGGTTTTTTTGATCAAAACATTCGAAATAATTACCCAAATATGGAATGTCATACCTCGTTGAGTTTGTTTCTTAAATCCCAATCGAATTGCATTCAAGTTTTGGAATTCTAGGAGGTTTCAATTTTTTGCAAATTTGATATGGTACCCTTACAAAAATTCGAAAAATTGGCCAAAAATTAATTTTACAAAATCAGTTTAAAAGTAAAGGGTTGTTAGTTGGTTGTAAGGAGTACAAAATGGTATCCTTTTTGCTCTCTGACCATTTTTAGTCAATATGCCAAAAAAGCCAATTTGAAATTTTCATTTTTTTGCCAAAAATATTTTCCCAGATTTTTTGTGAAAAAATATTTGGTTTTTTGATCAAAACATTCGAAATAATTACCCAAATATGGAATGTCATACCTCGTTGAGTTTGTTTCTTAAATCCCAATCGAATTGCATTCAAGTTTTGGAATTCTAGAGGTTTCAATTTTTTGCAAATTTTGATTAAAAAATCGAAATTTGGCCAAAAATTAATTTAACAAAATCAGTTTAGTAAAGGGGTTGTATATGGTGTAAGGAGTACAAAATGGTACTCCTTTTTGCTCTCTGACCATTTTTAGTCAATTATAGCCAAAAAAGCCAATTGAAATTTCATTTTTTTGCCAAAAATATTTTCCCAGATTTTTGTGAAAAAAATATTTGGTTTTTTATCAAAACATTCGAAATAATTACCCAAATATGGAATGTCATACCTCGTTGAGTTTGTTTCTTAAATCCCAATCGAATTGCATTCAAGTTTTGGAAATTCTAGGAGGTTTCAATTTTTTGCAATTTTGATGATTACAAAAAATTGAAATTTGGCCAAAAATTAATTTTACAAAATGAGTTTGAAGGAGTACAAAATGGTACTCCTTTTTGCTCTCTGACCATTTTTAGTCAAGTTATAGCCAAAAGCCAATTTGAAATTTCATTTTTTTGCAAAAATATTTCCAGATTTTTGTGAAAAAAATATTTGGTTTTTGATCAAAACATTCGAAATAATTACCCAAATATGGAATGTCATACCTCGTTGAGTTTGTTTCTTAAATCCCAATCGAATTGCATTCAAGTTTTGGAATTCTAGGAGGTTTAATTTTTTGCAAATTTTGATGATTAACAATTCGAAAATTTGGCCAAAAATTAATTTTACAAAATCAGTTTAAAAGTGAAAGGGGTTGTTATATTGTTGTAAGGAGTACAAATGGTACTCTTTTTTGCTCTCTGACCATTTTAGTCAAGTTATAGCCAAAAAAGCCAATTTGAAATTTCATTTTTTTGCCAAAATATTTTCCCAGATTTTTGTGAAAAAATATTTGGTTTTTGATCAAAACATTCGAATAATTACCCAAATATGGAATGTCATACCTCGTTGAGTTTGTTTCTTAAATCCCAATCGAATTGCATTCAAGTTTTGGAATTCTAGGAGGTTTCAATTTTTTGCAAATTTTGATTGATTACAAAATGAAATTGCCAAAATTAATTTTACAAATCATTTAAAGTAAAGTTTAGTATGTAAGGAGTACAAATGGTACTCCTTTTTGCTCTCTGACCATTTTTAGTCAAGTTATAGCCAAAAAGCCAATTTGAAATTTCATTTTTTGCCAAAAATATTTTCCCAGATTTTTGTGAAAAAAATATTTGGTTTTTGATCAAAACATTCGAAATAATTACCCAAATATGGAATGTCATACCTCGTTGAGTTTGTTTCTTAAATCCCAATCGAATTGCATTCAAGTTTTGGAATTCTAGGAGGTTTAATTTTTTGCAAATTTTGATGATTTACAAAAAATTCGAAAATTTGGCCAAAATAATTTTACAAAATCAGTTTAAAAGTGAAAGGGTTGTTAGTATTGTTGTAAGGAGTACAAAATGGTACTCCTTTTTGCTCTCTGACCATTTTTAGTCAAGTTATAGCCAAAAAGCCAATTTGAAAATTTCATTTTTTGCCAAAAATATTTTCCCAGATTTTTTGTGAAAAAATATTTGGTTTTTTATCAAACATTCGAAATAATTACCAAATATGGAATGTCATACCTCGTTGAGTTGTTTCTTAAATCCCAATCGAATTCAAGTTTTGGAATTCTAGGAGGTTCATTTTTTTGCAAATTTTGATGTACCTTACAAAATTGAAATTTGGCCAAATTAATTTAAAATCAGTTTAAAAGTGAAGGGGTTGTTAGTATTGGTTGTAAGGAGTACAAAAGGTATCCTTTTTGCTCTCTGACATTTTTAGTCAAGTTATAGCAAAAAGCCAATTGAAATTTCATTTTTTGCAAATATTTTCCCCGATTTTTTGTGAAAAATATTTGGTATTTTGATCAAAACATTCGAATAATTACCAATATGGAATTCATACTTGTGAGTTTGTTTTCTTAATCCCATCGAATGCATTCAAGTTTTGGATTCTAGAGTTTAATTTTTTGAATTTTGATGTATTAAAAAATTCGAAAATTTGGCCAAAATTAATTTTACAAATCAGTTAAAAGTGAAAGGGGTTGTTAGTATTGTTGTAAGAGTACAAATGGTATCCTTTTGCTCTTGACATTTTTAGTCAATTATAGCCCAAAAAGCCAATTTGAAATTTCATTTTTTTGCCAAAATATTTCCAGATTTTTTGTGAAAAAATATTTGTTTTTTGATCAAACATTCGAAATAATTACCAAATATGGAATGTCATACTCGTTGAGTTTGTTTCTTAAATCCCAATCGATTGCATTCAGTTTTGGAATTCTAGGAGGTTTCAATTTTTGCAAATTTATCAAAAAATTCGAAAATTTGGCCAAAAATTAATTTTACAAAATCAGTTTAAAAGTGAAAGGGGTTGTTAGTATTGGTTGTAAGGATAAAAATGGTACTCCTTTTTGCTCTCTGACCATTTTTAGTCAAGTTATAGCCAAAAAGCAATTTGAAATTTCATTTTTTTGCCAAAATATTTTCCCAGATTTTTTGTGAAAAAATATTTGGTTTTTTGATCAAAACATTCGAAATAATTACCCAATATTGGAATGTCATACCTCGTTGAGTTTGTTTCTTAAATCCCAATCGAATTGCATTCAAGTTTTGGAATTCTAGGAGGTTTAATTTTTGCAAAATGGACAAAAATTCGAAAATTTGGCCAAAATTAATTTTACAAAATCAGTTTAAAGTGAAAGGGGTTGTTAGTATTGGTTGTAGGAGTACAAAATGGTACTCCTTTTTGCTCTCTGACCATTTTTAGTCAAGTTATAGCCAAAAAGCCAATTTGAAATTTCATTTTTTGCCAAAATATTTTCCCAGATTTTTTGTGAAAAAATATTTGGTTTTTTGATCAAAACATTCGAAATAATTACCCAATATGGAATGTCATACCTCGTTGAGTTTGTTTCTTAAATCCCAATCGAATTGCATTCAAGTTTTGGAATTCTAGAGGTTTCAATTTTTTGAATTTTGATGATACAAAAAAATTCGAAATTTGGCCAAAATTAATTTTACAAATCAGTTTAAAAGTGAAGGGGTTGTTAGTATTGGTTGTAAGGAGTACAAATGGTACTCCTTTTTGCTCTCTGACCATTTTTAGTCAAGTTATAGCAAAAAGCAATTTGAAATTTCATTTTTTTGCCAAAATATTTTCCCAGATTTTTTGTGAAAAAAATATTTGGTATTTTGATCAAAACATTCGAAATAATTACCCAAATATGGAATGTCATACTCGTTGAGTTTGTTTCTTAATCCCAATCGAATTGCATTCAAGTTTTGGAAATTCTAGGAGGTTCAATTTTTTGCAAATTTTTGATGAACCTACAAAATTCGAAATTTGGCCAAAAATTAATTTTACAAAATCAGTTTAAAAGTGAAAGGGGTTGTTAGTATTGGTTGTAAGGAGTACAAAATGGTACTCCTTTTTGCTCTCTGACCATTTTTAGTCAAGTTATAGCCAAAAAGCCAATTTGAAAATTTCATTTTTTTGCCAAAATATTTTCCAGATTTTTTGTGAAAAAAATATTGTTTTTTTGATAAAACATTCGAAATAATTACCCAAATATGGAATGTCATACCTCGTTGAGTTTGTTTCTTAAATCCAATCGATTGATTCAAGTTTTGGAATTCTAGGAGGTTTAATTTTTGGCAATTTTGATGATGGTAAAAAAATTCGAAAATTGGCCAAAATTAATTTACAAAATCAGTTTAAAAGTGAAGGGGTTGTATATTGGTTGTAAGGGTACAAAATGGTACTCCTTTTTGCTCTCTGACATTTTTAGTCAAGTTATAGCCAAAAAAGCCAATTTGAAATTTCATTTTTTGCCAAAATATTTTCCCAGATTTTTTGTGAAAAAATATTTGGTTTTTTGATCAAAACATTCGAAATAATTACCCAATATGGAATGTCATACCTCGTTGAGTTTGTTTCTTAAATCCCAATCGAATTGCATTCAAGTTTTGGAATTCTAGGAGGTTTAATTTTTGCAATTTTAAAAAATTCGAAATTTGGCAAATTAATTTTACAAAATCAGTTTAAAAGTGAAGGGGTTGTTAGTATTGGTTGTAAGGAGTACAAAATGGTACTCCTTTTTGCTCTCTGACCATTTTTAGTCAAGTTATAGCCAAAAAGCCAATTTGAAATTTCATTTTTTGCCAAAAATATTTTCCCAGATTTTTTGTGAAAAAATATTTGGTTTTTTGATCAAACATTCGAAATAATTACCCAAATATGGAATGTCATACCTCGTTGAGTTTGTTTCTTAAATCCAATCGAATTGCATTCAAGTTTTGGAATTCTAGGAGGTTTAATTTTTGCAATTTTGATATAAAAATTCGAAAATTTGGCCAAAATTAATTTTACAAAATCAGTTTAAAAGTGAAAGGGGTTGTTAGTATTGGTTGTAAGGAGTACAAAATGGTACTCCTTTTTGCTCTCTGACCATTTTTAGTCAAGTTATAGCCAAAAAGCCAATTTGAAATTTCATTTTTTTGCCAAAAATATTTTCCCAGATTTTTGTGAAAAATATTTGGTTTTTTGATCAAAACATTCGAAATAATTACCCAAATATGGAATGTCATACCTCGTTGAGTTTGTTTCTTAAATCCCAATCGAATTGCATTCAAGTTTTGGAATTCTAGGAGGTTTCAATTTTTGCAAATTTTGATGAAAAAAATCGAAATTTGGCCAAAAATTAATTTTACAAAATCAGTTTAAAGTGAAAGGGGTTGTTAGTATTGGTTGTAAGGAGTACAAAATGGTATCCTTTTGCTCTCTGACCATTTTTAGTCAAGTTATAGCCAAAAAGCCAATTTGAAATTTCATTTTTTTGCCAAAATATTTTCCCAGATTTTTTGTGAAAAAAATATTTGGTTTTTTGATCAAACATTCGAAATAATTACCCAAATATGGAATGTCATACCTCGTTGAGTTTGTTTCTTAAATCCCAATCGAATTGCATTCAAGTTTTGGAATTCTAGGAGTTTCAATTTTTTGCAATTTTGATGACCTTAAAAAATTCGAAAATTTGGCCAAAATTAATTTTACAAATCATTTAAAAGTGAAGGGGTTGTTAGTATTGGTTGTAAGGAGTACAAAATGGTACTCCTTTTTGCTCTCTGACCATTTTTAGTCAAGTTATAGCCAAAAAAGCCAATTTGAAATTTCATTTTTTTGCCAAAAATATTTTCCCAGATTTTTTGTGAAAAAAATATTTGGTTTTTGATCAAAACATTCGAAATAATTACCCAAATATGGAATGTCATACCTCGTTGAGTTTGTTTCTTAAATCCCAATCGAATTGCATTCAAGTTTTGGAATTCTAGGAGGTTTCAATTTTTTGCAATTTGATGATTAAAAAATTCGAAAATTTGGCCAAAAATTAATTTTACAAATCAGTTTAAAAGTGAAAGGGGTTGTTAGTATTGGTTGTAAGGAGTACAAAATGGTACTCCTTTTGCTCTCTGACCATTTTTAGTCAAGTTATAGCCAAAAAGCCAATTTGAAATTTCATTTTTTTGCCAAAAATATTTTCCCAGATTTTTTGTGAAAAAATATTTGGTTTTTTGATCAAAACATTCGAAATAATTACCAAATATGGAATGTCATACCTCGTTGAGTTTGTTTCTTAAATCCCAATCGAATTGCATTCAAGTTTTGGAATTCTAGGAGGTTTCAATTTTTTGCAAATTTTGATGATTAATTCGAAAATTTGGCCAAAATTAATTTTACAAAATCAGTTTAAAAGTGAAGGGGTTGTTAGTATTGGTTGTAAGGAGTACAAAATGGTACTCCTTTTTGCTCTCTGACCATTTTTAGTCAAGTTATAGCCAAAAAGCCAATTTGAAATTTCATTTTTTTGCCAAAATATTTTCCCAGATTTTTTGTGAAAAAATATTTGGTTTTTTGATCAAAACATTCGAATAATTACCCAATATGGAATGTCATACCTCGTTGAGTTTGTTTCTTAAATCCCAATCGAATTGCATTCAGTTTTGGAATTCTAGGAGGTTAATTTTTGCAAATTTTGATGATGGTAAAAAATTCGAAATTTTGCCAAAATTAATTTTACAAAATCAGTTTAAAAGTGAAGGGGTTGTTAGTATTGGTTGTAAGGAGTACAAAATGGTACTCCTTTTTGCTCTCTGACATTTTTAGTCAAGTTATAGCCAAAAAAGCCAATTTGAAATTTCATTTTTTTGCCAAAATATTTTCCCAGATTTTTTGTGAAAAAATATTTGGTTTTTTGATCAAAACATTCGAAATAATTACCCAAATATGGAATGTCATACCTCGTTGAGTTTGTTTCTTAAATCCAATCGAATTGCATTCAAGTTTTGGAATTCTAGGAGGTTTCAATTTTTTGCAAATTTTGATGATTACAAAAATTCGAAAATTTGGCCAAAAATTAATTTTACAAAATCAGTTTAAAAGTGAAAGGGGTTGTTAGTATTGGTTGTAAGGAGTACAAAATGGTACTCCTTTTTGCTCTCTGACCATTTTTAGTCAAGTTATAGCCAAAAAGCCAATTTGAAATTTCATTTTTTTGCCAAAAATATTTTCCCAGATTTTTTGTGAAAAAAATATTTGGTTTTTTGATCAAACATTCGAAATAATTACCCAAATATGGAATGTCATACCTCGTTGAGTTTGTTTCTTAAATCCAATCGAATTGCATTCAAGTTTTGGAATTCTAGGAGGTTTCAATTTTTTGCAAATTTTGATGATAAAAAATCGAAATTTGGCCAAAATTAATTTACAAAATCAGTTTAAAAGTGAAAGGGGTTGTTAGTATTGGTTGTAAGGAGTACAAAATGGTACTCCTTTTGCTCTCTGACCATTTTTAGTCAAGTTATAGCCAAAAAGCCAATTTGAAATTTCATTTTTTTGCCAAAAATATTTTCCCAGATTTTTTGTGAAAAAAATATTTGGTTTTTTGATCAAAACATTCGAATAATTACCCAAATATGGAATGTCATACCTCGTTGAGTTTGTTTCTTAAATCCCAATCGAATTGCATTCAAGTTTTGGAATTCTAGGAGGTTTCAATTTTTTGCAAATTTGATGATAAATTCGAAATTTGGCCAAAAATTAATTTTACAAATCAGTTTAAAGTGAAAGGGGTTGTTAGTATTGGTTGTAAGGAGTACAAAATGGTACTCCTTTTGCTCTCTGACCATTTTTAGTCAAGTTATAGCCAAAAAGCCAATTTGAAATTTCATTTTTTTGCCAAAAATATTTTCCCAGATTTTTTGTGAAAAAATATTTGGTTTTTTGATCAAAACATTCGAAATAATTACCCAAATATGGAATGTCATACCTCGTTGAGTTTGTTTCTTAAATCCCAATCGAATTGCATTCAAGTTTTGGAATTCTAGGAGGTTTCAATTTTTGCAATTTTGATGTAAAAAAATTCGAAAATTTGGCCAAAATTAATTTTACAAAATCAGTTTAAAAGTGAAAGGGGTTGTTAGTATTGGTTGTAAGGAGTACAAATGGTACTCCTTTTTGCTCTCTGACCATTTTTAGTCAAGTTATAGCCAAAAGCCAATTTGAAATTTCATTTTTTTGCCAAAAATATTTTCCCAGATTTTTTGTGAAAAAAATATTTGGTTTTTTGATCAAACATTCGAAATAATTACCCAAATATGGAATGTCATACCTCGTTGAGTTTGTTTCTTAAATCCCAATCGAATTGCATTCAGTTTTGGAATTCTAGGAGGTTTAATTTTTGCAAATTTTGATGATTAAAAAATTCGAAAATTTGGCCAAAAATTAATTTTACAAAATCAGTTTAAAAGTGAAAGGGGTTGTTAGTATTGGTTGTAAGGAGTACAAAATGGTACTCCTTTTTGCTCTCTGACCATTTTTAGTCAAGTTATAGCCAAAAAGCCAATTTGAAATTTCATTTTTTTGCCAAAAATATTTTCCCAGATTTTTTGTGAAAAAAATATTTGGTTTTTTGATCAAAACATTCGAAATAATTACCCAAATATGGAATGTCATACCTCGTTGAGTTTGTTTCTTAATCCAATCGAATTGCATTCAAGTTTTGGAATTCTAGGAGGTTTCAATTTTTTGCAAAAAAAATTCGAAATTTGGCCAAAAATTAATTTTACAAAATCAGTTTAAAAGTGAAAGGGGTTGTTAGTATTGGTTGTAAGGAGTACAAAATGGTACTCCTTTTTGCTCTCTGACCATTTTTAGTCAAGTTATAGCCAAAAAAGCCAATTTGAAATTTCATTTTTTTGCCAAAATATTTTCCCAGATTTTTTGTGAAAAAATATTTGGTTTTTTGATCAAAACATTCGAAATAATTACCCAAATATGGAATGTCATACCTCGTTGAGTTTGTTTCTTAAATCCCAATCGAATTGCATTCAAGTTTTGGAATTCTAGGAGGTTTCAATTTTTTGCAAATTTGATAAAAAATTCGAAATTTGGCCAAAATTAATTTTACAAAATCAGTTTAAAAGTGAAAGGGGTTGTTAGTATTGGTTGTAAGGAGTACAAAATGGTACTCCTTTTTGCTCTCTGACCATTTTTAGTCAAGTTATAGCCAAAAAGCAATTTGAAATTTCATTTTTTTGCCAAAAATATTTTCCCAGATTTTTTGTGAAAAAATATTTGGTTTTTTGATCAAACATTCGAAATAATTACCCAAATATGGAATGTCATACCTCGTTGAGTTGTTTCTTAAATCCCAATCGAATTGCATTCAAGTTTTGGAATTCTAGGAGGTTTCAATTTTTTGCAAATTTTGATGATTACAAAAAATTCGAAATTTGGCCAAAAATTAATTTTACAAAATCAGTTTAAAAGTGAAAGGGGTTGTTAGTATTGGTTGTAAGGAGTACAAAATGGTACTCCTTTTTGCTCTCTGACCATTTTTAGTCAAGTTATAGCCAAAAAGCCAATTTGAAATTTCATTTTTTTTGCCAAAAATATTTTCCCAGATTTTTTGTGAAAAAAATATTTGGTTTTTTGATCAAAACATTCGAAATAATTACCAAATATGGAATGTCATACCTCGTTGAGTTTGTTTCTTAAATCCCAATCGAATTGCATTCAAGTTTTGGAATTCTAGGAGGTTTAATTTTTGCAAATTTTGTGATGACAAAAAATTCGAAAATTTGGCCAAAAATTAATTTTACAAAATCAGTTTAAAAGTGAAAGGGGTTGTTAGTATTGGTTGTAAGGAGTACAAAATGGTACTCCTTTTTGCTCTCTGACCATTTTTAGTCAAGTTATAGCCAAAAAGCCAATTTGAAATTTCATTTTTTTGCCAAAAATATTTTCCCAGATTTTTTGTGAAAAAATATTTGGTTTTTTGATCAAAACATTCGAAATAATTACCAAATATGGAATGTCATACCTCGTTGAGTTTGTTTCTTAAATCCCAATCGAATTGCATTCAAGTTTTGGAATTCTAGGAGGTTTCAATTTTTTGCAAATTTTGATAAAAAATTCGAAATTTGGCCAAAAATTAATTTACAAATCAGTTTAAAAGTGAAAGGGGTTGTTAGTATTGGTTGTAAGGAGTACAAAATGGTACTCCTTTTTGCTCTCTGACCATTTTTAGTCAAGTTATAGCCAAAAAGCCAATTTGAAATTTCATTTTTTTGCCAAAATATTTTCCCAGATTTTTTTGTGAAAAAAATATTTGGTTTTTTGATCAAAACATTCGAAATAATTACCCAATATGGAATGTCATACCTCGTTGAGTTTGTTTCTTAAATCCAATCGAATTGCATTCAAGTTTTGGAATTCTAGGAGGTATTTTTGAATTTGTATTACAAAAATTCGAAAATTTGGCCAAAAATTAATTTTACAAATCAGTTTAAAAGTGAAAGGGGTTGTTAGTATTGGTTGTAAGGAGTACAAAATGGTACTCCTTTTTGCTCTCTGACCATTTTTAGTCAAGTTATAGCCAAAAAAGCCAATTTGAAATTTCATTTTTTTGCCAAAAATATTTTCCCAGATTTTTTGTGAAAAAAATATTTGGTTTTTGATCAAAACATTCGAAATAATTACCCAAATATGGAATGTCATACCTCGTTGAGTTTGTTTCTTAAATCCAATCGAATTGCATTCAAGTTTTGGAATTCTAGGAGGTTTCAATTTTTGCAAATTTTGATGATGCCTTACAAAAATTCGAAAATTTGGCCAAAAATTAATTTTACAAAATCAGTTTAAAAGTGAAAGGGGTTGTTAGTATTGGTTGTAAGGAGTACAAAATGGTACTCCTTTTTGCTCTCTGACCATTTTTAGTCAAGTTATAGCAAAAAAGCCAATTTGAAATTTCATTTTTTTGCCAAAATATTTTCCCAGATTTTTTGTGAAAAAAATATTTGGTTTTTTGATCAAAACATTCGAAATAATTACCCAAATATGGAATGTCATACCTCGTTGAGTTTGTTTCTTAAATCCCAATCGAATTGCATTCAGTTTTGGAATTCTAGGAGGTTTCAATTTTTTGCAAATTTTGATGATAAAAAATTCGAAATTTGGCCAAAAATTAATTTTACAAAATCAGTTTAAAAGTGAAAGGGGTTGTTAGTATTGGTTGTAAGGAGTACAAAATGGTACTCCTTTTTGCTCTCTGACCATTTTTAGTCAAGTTATAGCCAAAAAGCCAATTTGAAATTTCATTTTTTTGCCAAAATATTTTCCCAGATTTTTTGTGAAAAAAATATTTGGTTTTTTGATCAAAACATTCGAAATAATTACCCAAATATGGAATGTCATACCTCGTTGAGTTTGTTTCTTAAATCCCAATCGAATTGCATTCAAGTTTTGGAATCCTAGGAGGTTTCAATTTTTTGCCAATTTTGATGATTACAAAAAATGCGAAAATTTGGCCAAAAATTAATTTTACAAAATCAGTTTAAAAGTGAAAGGGGTTGTTAGTATTGGTTGTAAGGAGTAAAAATGGTACTCCTTTTTGCTCTCTGACCATTTTTAGTCAAGTTATGGCCAAAAAAGCCAATTTGAAATTTCATTTTTTTGACAAAAATATTTTCCCAGATTTTTTGTGAAAAAAATATTTGGTTTTTTGATCAAAACATTCGAATAATTACCCAAATATGGAATGTCATACCTCGTTGAGTTTGTTTCTTAAATCCCAATCGAATTGCATTCAAGTTTTGGAATTCTAGGAGGTTTCAATTTTTGCAAATGATAAAAAATTCGAAAATTTGGCCAAAATTAATTTACAAAATCAGTTTAAAAGTGAAAGGGGTTGTTAGTATTGGTTGTAAGGAGTACAAAATGGTACTCCTTTTTGCTCTCTGACCATTTTTAGTCAAGTTATAGCCAAAAAGCCAATTTGAAATTTCATTTTTTTGCCAAAAATATTTTCCCAGATTTTTTGTGAAAAAAATATTTGGTTTTTTGATCAAAACATTCGAAATAATTACCCAAATATGGAATGTCATACCTCGTTGAGTTTGTTTCTTAAATCCCAATCGAATTGCATTCAAGTTTTGGAATTCTAGGAGGTTTAAATTTTTGCAAATTTTGACCCTACAAAAAATTGAAAATTTGGCCAAAATTAATTTTACAAATCAGTTTAAAAGTGAAAGGGGTTGTTAGTATTGGTTGTAAGGAGTACAAAATGGTACTCCTTTTTGCTCTCTGACCATTTTTAGTCAAGTTATAGCCAAAAAGCCAATTTGAAATTTCATTTTTTGCCAAAAATATTTTCCCAGATTTTTTGTGAAAAAATATTTGGTTTTTGATCAAAACATTCGAAATAATTACCAAATATGGAATGTCATACCTCGTTGAGTTTGTTTCTTAAATCCAATCGAATTGCATTCAAGTTTTGGAATTCTAGGAGGTTTCAATTTTTGCAAATTTGATATACAAAAATTCGAAAATTTGGCCAAAAATTAATTTTACAAAATCAGTTTAAAAGTGAAAGGGGTTGTTAGTATTGGTTGTAAGGAGTACAAAATGGTACTCCTTTTTGCTCTCTGACCATTTTTAGTCAAGTTATAGCCAAAAAAGCCAATTTGAAATTTCATTTTTTTGCCAAAAATATTTTCCCAGATTTTTTGTGAAAAAATATTTGGTTTTTTGATCAAAACATTCGAAATAATTACCCAAATATGGAATGTCATACCTCGTTGAGTTTGTTTCTTAAATCCCAATCGAATTGCATTCAAGTTTTGGAATTCTAGGAGGTTTCAATTTTTTGCAAATTTTGATGATTCCTTACAAAAATTCGAAAATTTGGCCAAAAATTAATTTACAAAATCAGTTTAAAAGTGAAAGGGGTTGTTAGTATTGGTTGTAAGGAGTACAAAATGGTACTCCTTTTTGCTCTCTGACCATTTTTAGTCAAGTTATAGCCAAAAAGCCAATTTGAAATTTCATTTTTTTGCCAAAAATATTTTCCCAGATTTTTTGTGAAAAAAATATTTGGTTTTTGATCAAAACATTCGAAATAATTACCCAAATATGGAATGTCATACCTCGTTGAGTTTGTTTCTTAAATCCAATCGAATTGCATTCAAGTTTTGGAATTCTAGGAGGTTTAATTTTTTGCAAATTTTGATGATTACCCTTACAAAAAATTCGAAAATTTGGCCAAAATTAATTTTACAAAATCAGTTTAAAAGTGAAAGGGGTTGTTAGTATTGGTTGTAAGGAGTACAAAATGGTACTCCTTTTTGCTCTCTGACCATTTTTAGTCAAGTTATAGCCAAAAAGCCAATTTGAAATTTCATTTTTTTGCCAAAATATTTTCCCAGATTTTTTGTGAAAAAATATTTGGTTTTTTGATCAAAACATTCGAAATAATTACCCAAATATGGAATGTCATACCTCGTTGAGTTTGTTTCTTAAATCCCAATCGAATTGCATTCAAGTTTTGGAATTCTAGGAGGTTTCAATTTTTGCAAATTGATGATAAAATTCGAAAATTTGGCCAAAAATTAATTTTACAAATCAGTTTAAAAGTGAAAGGGTTGTTAGTATTGTTGTAAGGAGTACAAATGGTACTCTTTTTGCTCTCTGACCATTTTTAGTCAAGTTATAGCCAAAAAGCCAATTTGAAATTTCATTTTTTGCCAAAATATTTTCCCAGATTTTTTGTGAAAAAAATATTTGGTTTTTGATCAAAACATTCGAAATAATTACCCAAATATGGAATGTCATACCTCGTTGAGTTTGTTTCTTAAATCCCAATCGAATTGCATTCAAGTTTTGGAATTCTAGGAGGTTTCAATTTTTGCAAATTTTGATGAAAAATTCGAAAATTTGCAAAAATTAATTTTACAAAATCAGTTTAAAGTGAAAGGGTTGTTAGTATTGGTTGTAAGGAGTACAAAATGGTACTCCTTTTTGCTCTCTGACCATTTTTAGTCAAGTTATAGCCAAAAAGCCAATTTGAAATTTCATTTTTTTGCCAAAAATATTTTCCCAGATTTTTTGTGAAAAAATATTTGGTTTTTGATCAAAACATTCGAATAATTACCCAAATATGGAATGCCATACCTCGTTGAGTTTGTTTCTTAAATCCCAATCGAATTGCATTCAAGTTTTGGAATTCTAGGAGGTTTCAATTTTTTGCAAATTTGATGATACCTTACAAAAAATTCGAAAATTTGGCCAAAAATTAATTTTACAAAATCAGTTTAAAAGTGAAAGGGGTTGTTAGTATTGGTTGTAAGGAGTACAAAATGGTACTCCTTTTTGCTCTCTGACCATTTTTAGTCAAGTTATAGCCAAAAAGCCAATTTGAAATTTCATTTTTTGCCAAAAATATTTTCCCAGATTTTTGTGAAAAAAATATTTGGTTTTTGATCAAAACATTCGAAATAATTACCCAAATATGGAATGTCATACCTCGTTTGAGTTTGTTTCTTAAATCCCAATCGAATTGCATTCAAGTTTTGGAATTCTAGGAGGTTTCAATTTTTTGCAAATTTTGTGATTACCTTACAAAAATTCGAAATTTGGCCAAAAATTAATTTTACAAAATCAGTTTAAAAGTGAAAGGGTTGTTAGTATTGGTTGTAAGGAGTACAAAATGGTACTCCTTTTTGCTCTCTGACCATTTTAGTCAAGTTATAGCCAAAAAAGCCAATTTGAAATTTCATTTTTTTGCCAAAAATATTTTCCCAGATTTTTTGTGAAAAAAATATTTGGTTTTTTGATCAAAACATTCGAAATAATTACCCAAATATGGAATGTCATACCTCGTTGAGTTTGTTTCTTAAATCCCAATCGAATTGCATTCAAGTTTTGGAATTCTAGGAGGTTTCAATTTTTTGCATTTTGATTAAAAAAATTCGAAAATTTGGCCAAAAATTAATTTTACAAAATCAGTTTAAAAGTGAAAGGGGTTGTTAGTATTGGTTGTAAGGAGTACAAAATGGTACTCCTTTTTGCTCTCTGACCATTTTTAGTCAAGTTATAGCCAAAAAAGCCAATTTGAAATTTCATTTTTTTGCCAAAAATATTTTCCCAGATTTTTGTGAAAAAATATTTGGTTTTTGATCAAAACATTCGAAATAATTACCCAAATATGGAATGTCATACCTCGTTGAGTTTGTTTCTTAAATCCCAATCGAATTGCATTCAAGTTTTGGAATTCTAGGAGGTTTAATTTTTGCAAATTTTGATGATACCCTTACAAAATTCGAAAATTTGGCCAAAATTAATTTTACAAAATCAGTTTAAAAGTGAAAGGGGTTGTTAGTATTGGTTGTAAGGAGTACAAAATGGTACTCCTTTTTGCTCTCTGACCATTTTTAGTCAAGTTATAGCCAAAAAGCCAATTTGAAATTTCATTTTTTTGCCAAAAATATTTTCCCAGATTTTTTGTGAAAAAAATATTTGGTTTTTTGATCAAAACATTCGAATAATTACCCAAATATGGAATGTCATACCTCGTTAGTTTGTTTCTTAAATCCCAATCGAATTGCATTCAAGTTTTGGAATTCTAGGAGGTTTCAATTTTTGCAAAAAAATTCGAAAATTTGGCCAAAAATTAATTTTACAAAATCAGTTTAAAAGTGAAAGGGGTTGTTAGTATTGGTTGTAAGGAGTACAAAATGGTACTCCTTTTTGCTCTCTGACCATTTTTAGTCAAGTTATAGCCAAAAAGCCAATTTGAAATTTCATTTTTTTGCCAAAAATATTTTCCCAGATTTTTTGTGAAAAAAATATTTTGTTTTTTGATCAAAACATTCGAAATAATTACCCAAATATGGAATGTCATACCTCGTTGAGTTTGTTTCTTAAATCCCAATCGAATTGCATTCAAGTTTTGGAATTCTAGAGGTTTCAATTTTTTGCAAAAAAAATTCGAAAATTTGACCAAAAATTAATTTTACAAAATCAGTTTAAAAGTGAAAGGGGTTGTTAGTATTGGTTGTAAGGAGTACAAAATGGTACTCCTTTTTGCTCTCTGACCATTTTTAGTCAAGTTATAGCCAAAAAAGCCAATTTGAAATTTCATTTTTTTGCCAAAAATATTTTCCCAGATTTTTTGTGAAAAAAATATTTGGTTTTTTGATCAAAACATTCGAAATAATTACCCAAATATGGAATGTCATACCTCGTTGAGTTTGTTTCTTAAATCCCAATCGAATTGCATTCAAGTTTTGGAATTCTAGGAGGTTTCAATTTTTGCAAATTTTGATGATACCCTTACAAAAATTCGAAAATTTGGCCAAAAATTAATTTTACAAAATCAGTTTAAAAGTGAAAGGGTGTTAGTATTGGTTGTAAGGAGTACAAAATGGTACTCCTTTTTGCTCTCTGACCATTTTTAGTCAAGTTATAGCCAAAAAAGCCAATTTGAAATTTCATTTTTTTGCCAAAAATATTTTCCCAGATTTTTTGTGAAAAAAATATTTGGTTTTTATCAAAACATTCGAAATATTACCCAAATATGGAATGTCATACCTCGTTGAGTTTGTTTCTTAAATCCAATCGAATTGCATTCAAGTTTTGGAATTCTAGGAGGTTTCAATTTTTTGCAATTTGAATGATTAAAAAATTCGAAAATTTGGCCAAAAATTAATTTTACAAAATCAGTTTAAAAGTGAAAGGGGTTGTTAGTATTGGTTGTAAGGAGTACAAAATGGTACTCCTTTTTGCTCTCTGACCATTTTTAGTCAAGTTATAGCCAAAAAAGCAATTTGAAATTTCATTTTTTTGCCAAAAATATTTTCCCAGATTTTTTGTGAATAAAATATTTGGTTTTTTGATCAAAACATTCGAAATAATTACCCAAATATGGAATGTCATACCTCGTTAGTTTGTTTCTTAAATCCCAATCGAATTGCATTCAAGTTTTGGAATTCTAGGAGGTTTCAATTTTTTGCAAAAAAAATTCGAAAATTTGTCCAAAAATTAATTTTACAAAATCAGTTTAAAAGTGAAGGGGTTGTTAGTATTGGTTGTAAGGAGTACAAAATGGTACTCCTTTTTGCTCTCTGACCATTTTTAGTCAAGTTATAGCCAAAAAGCCAATTTGAAATTTATTTTTTTGCCAAAAATATTTTCCCAGATTTTTTGTGAAAAAAATATTTGGTTTTTTGATCAAAACATTCGAAATAATTACCCAAATATGGAATGTCATACCTCGTTGAGTTTGTTTCTTAAATCCCAATCGAATTGCATTCAAGTTTTGGAATTCTAGGAGGTTTCAATTTTTTGCAATTTTGATGTACAAAAATTCGAAATTTGGACAAAAATTAATTTTACAAAATCAGTTTAAAAGTGAAAGGGTTGTTAGTATTGGTTGTAAGGAGTACAAAATGGTACTCCTTTTTGCTCTCTGACCATTTTTAGTCAAGTTATAGCCAAAACAGCCAATTTGAAATTTCATTTTTTTGCCAAAATATTTTCCCAGATTTTTTGTGAAAAAATATTTGGTTTTTGATCAAACATTCGAAATAATTACCAAATATGGAATGTCATACCTCGTTGAGTTTGTTTCTTAAATCCCAATCGAATTGCATTCAAGTTTTGGAATTCTAGGAGGTTTCAATTTTTTGCAAAAAAATTCGAAAATTTGGCCAAAAATTAATTTTACAAAATCAGTTTAAAAGTGAAAGGGGTTGTTAGTATTGGTTGTAAGGAGTACAAATGGTACTCCTTTTTGCTCTCTGACCATTTTTAGTCAAGTTATAGCCAAAAAAGCCAATTTGAAATTTCATTTTTTTGCCAAAAATATTTTCCCAGATTTTTTGTGAAAAAAATATTTGGTTTTTTGATCAAAACATTCGAAATAATTACCCAAATATGGAATGTCATACCTCGTTGAGTTTGTTTCTTAAATCCCAATCGAATTGCATTCAAGTTTTGGAATTCTAGGAGGTTTCAATTTTTGCAAATGAAAAAAATTCGAAATTTGGCAAAAATTAATTTTACAAATCAGTTTAAAAGTGAAAGGGGTGTTAGTATGGTTGTAAGGAGTACAAAATGGTACTCCTTTTTGCTCTCTGACCATTTTTAGTCAAGTTATAGCCAAAACAGCCAATTTGAAATTTCATTTTTTTGCCAAAATATTTTCCCAGATTTTTGTGAAAAAATATTTGGTTTTTTGATCAAACATTCGAAATATTACCCAAATATGGAATGTCATACCTCGTTAGTTTGTTTCTTAAATCCCAATCGAATTGCATTCAAGTTTTGGAATTCTAGGAGGTTTTCAATTTTTTGGCAAAAAAATTCGAAAATTTGGCCAAAAATTAATTTTACAAAATCAGTTCTAAAAGTGAAAGGGGTTGTTAGTATTGGTTGTAAGGAGTACAAAATGGTACTCCTTTTTGCTCTCTGACCATTTTTAGTCAAGTTATAGCCAAAAAGCCAATTTGAAATTTATTTTTTTGCCAAAAATATTTTCCCAGATTTTTTGTGAAAAAAATATTTGGTTTTTTGATCAAAACATTCGAAATAATTACCCAAATATGGAATGTCATACCTCGTTGAGTTTGTTTCTTAAATCCCAATCGAATTGCATTCAAGTTTTGGAATTCTAGGAGGTTTGCAATGGTTTGCAAAAAAATTCGAAAATTTGGCCAAAAATTAATTTTACAAAATCAGTTCAAAAAGTGAAAGGGGTTGTTAGTATTGGTTGTAAGGAGTACAAAATGGTACTCCTTTTTGCTCTCTGACCATTTTTAGTCAAGTTATAGCCAAAACAGCCAATTTGAAATTTCATTTTTTGCCAAAAATATTTTCCCAGATTTTTTGTGAAAAAAATATTTGGTTTTTTGATCAAAACATTCGAAATAATTACCCAAATATGGAATGTCATACCTCGTTTAGTTTGTTTCTTAAATCCCAATCGAATTGCATTCAAGTTTTGGAATTCTAGGAGGTTTAATTTTTGCAAATTTTGATGAAACAAAAATTCGAAAATTTGGCCAAAAATTAATTTTACAAAATCAGTTTAAAAGTGAAAGGGGTTGTTAGTATTGGTTGTAAGGAGTACAAAATGGTACTCCTTTTTGCTCTCTGACCATTTTTAGTCAAGTTATAGCCAAAACAGCCAATTTGAAATTTCATTTTTTTGCCAAAAATATTTTCCCAGATTTTTTGTGAAAAAAATATTTGGTTTTTTGATCAAAACATTCGAAATAATTACCCAAATATGGAATGTCATACCTCGTTGAGTTTGTTTCTTAATCCCAATCGAATTGCATTCAAGTTTTGGAATTCTAGGAGGTTTCAATTTTTGCAATTTTGATGATAAAAAAATTCGAAAATTTGGCCAAAAATTAATTTTACAAAATCAGTTTAAAAGTGAAAGGGGTTGTTAGTATTGGTTGTAAGGAGTACAAAATGGTACTCCTTTTTGCTCTCTGACCATTTTTAGTCAAGTTATAGCCAAAACAGCCAATTTGAAATTTCATTTTTTTGCCAAAAATATTTTCCCAGATTTTTTGTGAAAAAATATTTGGTTTTTGATCAAAACATTCGAAATAATTACCCAAATATGGAATGTCATACCTCGTTAGTTTGTTTCTTAAATCCCAATCGAATTGCATTCAAGTTTTGGAATTCTAGGAGGTTTCAATTTTTTGCAAAAAAATTCGAAAATTTGGCCAAAAATTAATTTTACAAAATCAGTTTAAAAGTGAAAGGGGTTGTTAGTATTGGTTGTAAGGAGTACAAAATGGTACTCCTTTTTGCTCTCTGACCATTTTTAGTCAAGTTATAGCCAAAACAGCCAATTTGAAATTTCATTTTTTTGCCAAAAATATTTTCCCAGATTTTTTGTGAAAAAAATATTTGGTTTTTTGATCAAAACATTCGAAATAATTACCCAAATATGGAATGTCATACCTCGTTGAGTTTGTTTCTTAAATCCCAATCGAATTGCATTCAAGTTTTGGAATTCTAGGAGGTTTAATTTTTTGCAAATTTTGATGATGACCTTACAAAAATTCGAAAATTTGGCCAAAAATTAATTTTACAAAATCAGTTTAAAAGTGAAAGGGGTTGTTAGTATTGGTTGTAAGGAGTACAAAATGGTACTCCTTTTGCTCTCTGACCATTTTAGTCAAGTTATAGCCAAAAAGCCAATTTGAAATTTCATTTTTTGCCAAAAATATTTTCCCAGATTTTTTGTGAAAAAAATATTTGGTTTTTTGATCAAAACATTCGAAATAATTACCCAAATATGGAATGTCATACCTCGTTTAGTTTGTTTCTTAAATCCCAATCGAATTGCATTCAAGTTTTGGAATTCTAGGAGGTTTCAATTTTTTGCAAAAAAAAATTCGAAAATTTGCCAAAAATTAATTTTACAAAATCAGTTTAAAAGTGAAAGGGGTTGTTAGTATTGGTTGTAAGGAGTACAAAATGGTACTCCTTTTTGCTCTCTGACCATTTTTAGTCAAGTTATAGCCAAAACAGCCAATTTGAAATTTCATTTTTTTGCCAAAAATATTTTCCCAGATTTTTTGTGAAAAAAATATTTGGTTTTTGATCAAAACATTCGAAATAATTACCCAAATATGGAATGTCATACCTCGTTAGTTTGTTTCTTAAATCCCAATCGAATTGCATTCAAGTTTTGGAATTCTAGGAGGTTTCAATTTTTGCAATTGAAAAAAAATTCGAAAATTTGCCAAAAATTAATTTTACAAAATCAGTTTAAAAGTGAAAGGGGTTGTTAGTATTGGTTGTAAGGAGTACAAAATGGTACTCCTTTTTGCTCTCTGACCATTTTTAGTCAAGTTATAGCCAAAACAGCCAATTTGAAATTTCATTTTTTTGCCAAAAATATTTTCCCAGATTTTTTGTGAAAAAAATATTTGGTTTTTTGATCAAAACATTCGAAATAATTACCCAAATATGGAATGTCATACCTCGTTTAGTTTGTTTCTTAAATCCCAATCGAATTGCATTCAAGTTTTGGAATTCTAGGAGGTTTCAATTTTTTGCAAAAAAATTCGAAAATTTGGCCAAAAATTAATTTTACAAAATCAGTTTAAAAGTGAAAGGGGTTGTTAGTATTGGTTGTAAGGAGTACAAAATGGTACTCCTTTTTGCTCTCTGACCATTTTTAGTCAAGTTATAGCCAAAAAGCCAATTTGAAATTTCATTTTTTTGCCAAAAATATTTTCCCAGATTTTTTGTGAAAAAAATATTTGGTTTTTTGATCAAAACATTCGAAATAATTACCCAAATATGGAATGTCATACCTCGTTGAGTTTGTTTCTTAAATCCCAATCGAATTGCATTCAAGTTTTGGAATTCTAGGAGGTTTCAATTTTTGCAAATTTTGATAAAAAATTCGAAAATTTGGCCAAAAATTAATTTTACAAAATCAGTTTAAAAGTGAAAGGGGTTGTTAGTATTGGTTGTAAGGAGTACAAAATGGTACTCCTTTTTGCTCTCTGACCATTTTTAGTCAAGTTATAGCCAAAACAGCCAATTTGAAATTTCATTTTTTTGCCAAAAATATTTTCCCAGATTTTTTGTGAAAAAAATATTTGGTTTTTTGATCAAAACATTCGAAATAATTACCCAAATATGGAATGTCATACCTCGTTTAGTTTGTTTCTTAAATCCCAATCGAATTGCATTCAAGTTTTGGAATTCTAGGAGGTTTCAATTTTTTGCAAAAAAAAATTCGAAAATTTGGCCAAAAATTAATTTTACAAAATCAGTTTAAAAGTGAAAGGGGTTGTTAGTATTGGTTGTAAGGAGTACAAAATGGTACTCCTTTTTGCTCTCTGACCATTTTTAGTCAAGTTATAGCCAAAACAGCCAATTTGAAATTTCATTTTTTTGCCAAAAATATTTTCCCAGATTTTTTGTGAAAAAAATATTTGGTTTTTTGATCAAAACATTCGAAATAATTACCCAAATATGGAATGTCATACCTCGTTTAGTTTGTTTCTTAAATCCCAATCGAATTGCATTCAAGTTTTGGAATTCTAGGAGGTTTCAATTTTTTGCAAATTTTGATGATACAAAAATTCGAAAATTTGGCCAAAAATTAATTTTACAAAATCAGTTTAAAAGTGAAAGGGGTTGTTAGTATTGGTTGTAAGGAGTACAAAATGGTACTCCTTTTTGCTCTCTGACCATTTTTAGTCAAGTTATAGCCAAAACAGCCAATTTGAAATTTCATTTTTTTGCCAAAATATTTTCCCAGATTTTTTGTGAAAAAAATATTTGGTTTTTGATCAAAACATTCGAAATAATTACCCAAATATGGAATGTCATACCTCGTTGAGTTTGTTTCTTAAATCCCAATCGAATCGCATTCAAGTTTTGGAATTCTAGGAGGTTTCAATTTTTGCAATTTTGATATTACAAAAATTCGAAAATTTGGCCAAAAATTAATTTTACAAAATCAGTTTAAAAGTGAAAGGGGTTGTTAGTATTGGTTGTAAGGAGTACAAAATGGTACTTCTTTTGCTCTCTGACCATTTTTAGTCAAGTTATAGCCAAAACAGCCAATTTGAAATTTCATTTTTTTGCCAAAAATATTTTCCCAGATTTTTTGTGAAAAAAATATTTGGTTTTTTGATCAAAACATTCGAAATAATTACCCAAATATGGAATGTCATACCTCGTTTAGTTTGTTTCTTAAATCCCAATCGAATTGCATTCAAGTTTTGGAATTCTAGGAGGTTTCAATTTTTTGCAAAAAAAATTCGAAAATTTGGCCAAAAATTAATTTTACAAAATCAGTTTAAAAGTGAAAGGGGTTGTTAGTATTGGTTGTAAGGAGTACAAAATGGTACTCCTTTTTGCTCTCTGACCATTTTTAGTCAAGTTATAGCCAAAAAAGCCAATTTGAAATTTCATTTTTTTGCCAAAAATATTTTCCCAGATTTTTTGTGAAAAAAATATTTGGTTTTTTGATCAAAACATTCGAAATAATTACCCAAATATGGAATGTCATACCTCGTTGAGTTTGTTTCTTAAATCCCAATCGAATTGCATTCAAGTTTTGGAATTCTAGGAGGTTTCAATTTTTTGCAAAAAAAATTCGAAAATTTGGCCAAAAATTAATTTTACAAAATCAGTTTAAAAGTGAAAGGGGTTGTTAGTATTGGTTGTAAGGAGTACAAAATGGTACTCCTTTTTGCTCTCTGACCATTTTTAGTCAAGTTATAGCCAAAACAGCCAATTTGAAATTTCATTTTTTTGCCAAAAATATTTTCCCAGATTTTTTGTGAAAAAAATATTTGGTTTTTTGATCAAAACATTCGAAATAATTACCCAAATATGGAATGTCATACCTCGTTTAGTTTGTTTCTTAAATCCCAATCGAATTGCATTCAAGTTTTGGAATTCTAGGAGGTTTCAATTTTTTGCAAAAAAAATTCGAAAATTTGGCCAAAAATTAATTTTACAAAATCAGTTTAAAAGTGAAAGGGGTTGTTAGTATTGGTTGTAAGGAGTACAAAATGGTACTCCTTTTGCTCTCTGACCATTTTTAGTCAAGTTATAGCCAAAAAAGCCAATTTGAAATTTCATTTTTTTGCCAAAAATATTTTCCCAGATTTTTTGTGAAAAAAATATTTGGTATTTTGATCAAAACATTCGGAATAATTACCCAAATATGGAATGTCATACCTCGTTAGTTTGTTTCTTAAATCCCAATCGAATTGCATTCAAGTTTTGGAATTCTAGGAGGTTTAAATGTTTTGCAAATTTTGATGATACCTTACAAAAATTCGAAAATTTGGCCAAAAATTAATTTTACAAAATCAGTTTAAAAGTGAAAGGGGTTGTTAGTATTGGTTGTAAGGAGTACAAAATGGTACTCCTTTTTGCTCTCTGACCATTTTTAGTCAAGTTATAGCCAAAAAAGCCAATTTGAAATTTCATTTTTTTGCCAAAAATATTTTCCCAGATTTTTTGTGAAAAAAATATTTGGTATTTTGATCAAAACATTCGAAATAATTACCCAAATATGGAATGTCATACCTCGTTGAGTTTGTTTCTTAAATCCCAATCGAATTGCATTCAAGTTTTGGAATTCTAGGAGGTTTCAATTTTTTGCAAATTTTGATGGACCTAAAAAATTCGAAAATTTGGCCAAAAATTAATTTTACAAAATCAGTTTAAAAGTGAAAGGGGTTGTTAGTATTGGTTGTAAGGAGTACAAAATGGTACTCCTTTTTGCTCTCTGACCATTTTTAGTCAAGTTATAGCCAAAACAGCCAATTTGAAATTTCATTTTTTTGCCAAAAATATTTTCCCAGATTTTTTGTGAAAAAAATATTTGGTTTTTTGATCAAAACATTCGAAATAATTACCCAAATATGGAATGTCATACCTCGTTGAGTTTGTTTCTTAAATCCCAATCGAATTGCATTCAAGTTTTGGAATTCTAGGAGGTTTCAATTTTTTGCAAAAAAAATTCGAAAATTTGGCCAAAAATTAATTTTACAAAATCAGTTTAAAAGTGAAAGGGGTTGTTAGTATTGGTTGTAAGGAGTACAAAATGGTACTCCTTTTTGCTCTCTGACCATTTTTAGTCAAGTTATAGCCAAAACAGCCAATTTGAAATTTCATTTTTTTGCCAAAAATATTTTCCCAGATTTTTTGTGAAAAAAATATTTGGTTTTTTGATCAAAACATTCGAAATAATTACCCAAATATGGAATGTCATACCTCGTTGAGTTTGTTTCTTAAATCCCAATCGAATTGCATTCAAGTTTTGGAATTCTAGGAGGTTTCAATTTTTGCAAATTTGATGATACCCTTACAAAAATTCGAAAATTTGGCCAAAAATTAATTTTACAAAATCAGTTTAAAAGTGAAAGGGGTTGTTAGTATTGGTTGTAAGGAGTACAAAATGGTACTCCTTTTTGCTCTCTGACCATTTTTAGTCAAGTTATAGCCAAAACAGCCAATTTGAAATTTCATTTTTTTGCCAAAAATATTTTCCCAGATTTTTTGTGAAAAAAATATTTGGTTTTTTGATCAAAACATTCGAAATAATTACCCAAATATGGAATGTCATACCTCGTTTAGTTTGTTTCTTAAATCCCAATCGAATTGCATTCAAGTTTTGGAATTCTAGGAGGTTTCAATTTTTTGCAAAAAAATTCGAAAATTTGGCCAAAAATTAATTTTACAAAATCAGTTTAAAAGTGAAAGGGGTTGTTAGTATTGGTTGTAAGGAGTACAAAATGGTACTCCTTTTTGCTCTCTGACCATTTTTAGTCAAGTTATAGCCAAAACAGCCAATTTGAAATTTCATTTTTTTGCCAAAAATATTTTCCCAGATTTTTTGTGAAAAAAATATTTGGTTTTTTGATCAAAACATTCGAAATAATTACCCAAATATGGAATGTCATACCTCGTTGAGTTTGTTTCTTAAATCCCAATCGAATTGCATTCAAGTTTTGGAATTCTATGAGGTTTCAATTTTTGCAATTTTGATAAAAAAAATTCGAAAATTTGGCCAAAAATTAATTTTACAAAATCAGTTTAAAAGTGAAAGGGGTTGTTAGTATTGGTTGTAAGGAGTACAAAATGGTACTCCTTTTTGCTCTCTGACCATTTTTAGTCAAGTTATAGCCAAAACAGCCAATTTGAAATTTCATTTTTTTGCCAAAAATATTTTCCCAGATTTTTTGTGAAAAAAATATTTGGTTTTTTGATCAAAACATTCGAAATAATTACCCAAATATGGAATGTCATACCTCGTTGAGTTTGTTTCTTAAATCCCAATCGAATTGCATTCAAGTTTTGGAATTCTAGGAGGTTTCAATTTTTTGCAAATAAAATTCGAAAATTTGGCCAAAAATTAATTTTACAAAATCAGTTTAAAAGTGAAAGGGGTTGTTAGTATTGGTTGTAAGGAGTACAAAATGGTACTCCTTTTTGCTCTCTGACCATTTTTAGTTATAGCCAAAAAAGCCAATTTGAAATTTCATTTTTTTGCCAAAAATATTTTCCCAGATTTTTTGTGAAAAAAATATTTGGTTTTTTGATCAAAACATTCGAAATAATTACCCAAATATGGAATGTCATACCTCGTTAGTTTGTTTCTTAAATCCCAATCGAATTGCATTCAAGTTTTGGAATTCTAGGAGGTTTCAATTTTTTGCAAAAAAAATTCGAAAATTTGCCAAAAATTAATTTTACAAAATCAGTTTAAAAGTGAAAGGGGTTGTTAGTATTGGTTGTAAGGAGTACAAAATGGTACTCCTTTTTGCTCTCTGACCATTTTTAGTCAAGTTATAGCCAAAACAGCCAATTTGAAATTTCATTTTTTTGCCAAAAATATTTTCCCAGATTTTTTGTGAAAAAAATATTTGGTTTTTTGATCAAAACATTCGAAATAATTACCCAAATATGGAATGTCATACCTCGTTTAGTTTGTTTCTTAAATCCCAATCGAATTGCATTCAAGTTTTGGAATTCTAGAGGTTTCAATTTTTTGCAAAATAAAAAATTCGAAAATTTGGCCAAAAATTAATTTTACAAAATCAGTTTAAAAGTGAAAGGGGTTGTTAGTATTGGTTGTAAGGAGTACAAAATGGTACTCCTTTTTGCTCTCTGACCATTTTTAGTCAAGTTATAGCCAAAACAGCCAATTTGAAATTTCATTTTTTTGCCAAAAATATTTTCCCAGATTTTTTGTGAAAAAAATATTTGGTTTTTTGATCAAAACATTCGAAATAATTACCCAAATATGGAATGTCATACCTCGTTGAGTTTGTTTCTTAAATCCCAATCGAATTGCATTCAAGTTTTGGAATTCTAGGAGGTTTCAATTTTTTGCAAATTTTGATGATACCTTACAAAAATTCGAAAATTTGGCCAAAAATTAATTTTACAAAATCAGTTTAAAAGTGAAAGGGGTTGTTAGTATTGGTTGTAAGGAGTACAAAATGGTACTCCTTTTTGCTCTCTGACCATTTTTAGTCAAGTTATAGCCAAAACAGCCAATTTGAAATTTCATTTTTTTGCCAAAAATATTTTCCCAGATTTTTTGTGAAAAAAATATTTGGTTTTTTGATCAAAACATTCGAAATAATTACCCAAATATGGAATGTCATACCTCGTTTAGTTTGTTTCTTAAATCCCAATCGAATTGCATTCAAGTTTTGGAATTCTAGGAGGTTTCAATTTTTTGCAAAAAAAATTCGAAAATTTGGCCAAAAATTAATTTTACAAAATCAGTTTAAAAGTGAAAGGGGTTGTTAGTATTGGTTGTAAGGAGTACAAAATGGTACTCCTTTTTGCTCTCTGACCATTTTTAGTCAAGTTATAGCCAAAACAGCCAATTTGAAATTTCATTTTTTTGCCAAAAATATTTTCCCAGATTTTTTGTGAAAAAAATATTTGGTTTTTTGATCAAAACATTCGAAATAATTACCCAAATATGGAATGTCATACCTCGTTTAGTTTGTTTCTTAAATCCCAATCGAATTGCATTCAAGTTTTGGAATTCTAGGAGGTTTCAATTTTTTGCAAAAAAAATTCGAAAATTTGGCCAAAAATTAATTTTACAAAATCAGTTTAAAAGTGAAAGGGGTTGTTAGTATTGGTTGTAAGGAGTACAAAATGGTACTCCTTTTTGCTCTCTGACCATTTTTAGTCAAGTTATAGCCAAAACAGCCAATTTGAAATTTCATTTTTTTGCCAAAAATATTTTCCCAGATTTTTTGTGAAAAAAATATTTGGTTTTTTGATCAAAACATTCGAAATAATTACCCAAATATGGAATGTCATACCTCGTTGAGTTTGTTTCTTAAATCCCAATCGAATTGCATTCAAGTTTTGGAATTCTAGGAGGTTTAATTTTTGCAAATTTTGATAAAAAAAATTCGAAAATTTGGCCAAAAATTAATTTTACAAAATCAGTTTAAAAGTGAAAGGGGTTGTTAGTATTGGTTGTAAGGAGTACAAAATGGTACTCCTTTTTGCTCTCTGACCATTTTTAGTCAAGTTATAGCCAAAACAGCCAATTTGAAATTTCATTTTTTTGCCAAAAATATTTTCCCAGATTTTTTGTGAAAAAAATATTTGGTTTTTTGATCAAAACATTCGAAATAATTACCCAAATATGGAATGTCATACCTCGTTTAGTTTGTTTCTTAAATCCCAATCGAATTGCATTCAAGTTTTGGAATTCTAGGAGGTTTCAATTTTTTGCAAAAAAAATTCGAAAATTTGGCCAAAAATTAATTTTACAAAATCAGTTTAAAAGTGAAAGGGGTTGTTAGTATTGGTTGTAAGGAGTACAAAATGGTACTCCTTTTTGCTCTCTGACCATTTTTAGTCAAGTTATAGCCAAAACAGCCAATTTGAAATTTCATTTTTTTGCCAAAAATATTTTCCCAGATTTTTTGTGAAAAAAATATTTGGTTTTTTGATCAAAACATTCGAAATAATTACCCAAATATGGAATGTCATACCTCGTTTAGTTTGTTTCTTAAATCCCAATCGAATTGCATTCAAGTTTTGGAATTCTAGGAGGTTTCAATTTTTTGCAAAAAAAATTCGAAAATTTGCCAAAAATTAATTTTACAAAATCAGTTTAAAAGTGAAAGGGGTTGTTAGTATTGGTTGTAAGGAGTACAAAATGGTACTCCTTTTTGCTCTCTGACCATTTTTAGTCAAGTTATAGCCAAAACAGCCAATTTGAAATTTCATTTTTTTGCCAAAAATATTTTCCCAGATTTTTTGTGAAAAAAATATTTGGTTTTTGATCAAAACATTCGAAATAATTACCCAAATATGGAATGTCATACCTCGTTTAGTTTGTTTCTTAAATCCCAATCGAATTGCATTCAAGTTTTGGAATTCTAGGAGGTTTCAATTTTTTGCAAAAAAAATTCGAAAATTTGGCCAAAAATTAATTTTACAAAATCAGTTTAAAAGTGAAAGGGGTTGTTAGTATTGGTTGTAAGGAGTACAAAATGGTACTCCTTTTTGCTCTCTGACCATTTTTAGTCAAGTTATAGCCAAAACAGCCAATTTGAAATTTCATTTTTTTGCCAAAAATATTTTCCCAGATTTTTTGTGAAAAAAATATTTGGTTTTTTGATCAAAACATTCGAAATAATTACCCAAATATGGAATGTCATACCTCGTTTAGTTTGTTTCTTAAATCCCAATCGAATTGCATTCAAGTTTTGGAATTCTAGGAGGTTTCAATTTTTTGCAAAAAAAAATTCGAAAATTTGGCCAAAAATTAATTTTACAAAATCAGTTTAAAAGTGAAAGGGGTTGTTAGTATTGGTTGTAAGGAGTACAAAATGGTACTCCTTTTTGCTCTCTGACCATTTTTAGTCAAGTTATAGCCAAAACAGCCAATTTGAAATTTCATTTTTTTGCCAAAAATATTTTCCCAGATTTTTTGTGAAAAAAATATTTGGTTTTTTGATCAAAACATTCGAAATAATTACCCAAATATGGAATGTCATACCTCGTTTAGTTTGTTTCTTAAATCCCAATCGAATTGCATTCAAGTTTTGGAATTCTAGGAGGTTTCAATTTTTTGCAAAAAAAATTCGAAAATTTGGCCAAAAATTAATTTTACAAAATCAGTTTAAAAGTGAAAGGGGTTGTTAGTATTGGTTGTAAGGAGTACAAAATGGTACTCCTTTTTGCTCTCTGACCATTTTTAGTCAAGTTATAGCCAAAACAGCCAATTTGAAATTTCATTTTTTTGCCAAAAATATTTTCCCAGATTTTTTGTGAAAAAAATATTTGGTTTTTTGATCAAAACATTCGAAATAATTACCCAAATATGGAATGTCATACCTCGTTTAGTTTGTTTCTTAAATCCCAATCGAATTGCATTCAAGTTTTGGAATTCTAGGAGGTTTCAATTTTTTGCAAAAAAAATTCGAAAATTTGGCCAAAAATTAATTTTACAAAATCAGTTTAAAAGTGAAAGGGGTTGTTAGTATTGGTTGTAAGGAGTACAAAATGGTACTCCTTTTTGCTCTCTGACCATTTTTAGTCAAGTTATAGCCAAAACAGCCAATTTGAAATTTCATTTTTTTGCCAAAAATATTTTCCCAGATTTTTTGTGAAAAAAATATTTGGTTTTTTGATCAAAACATTCGAAATAATTACCCAAATATGGAATGTCATACCTCGTTGAGTTTGTTTCTTAAATCCCAATCGAATTGCATTCAAGTTTTGGAATTCTAGGAGGTTTCAATTTTTGCAAATTTGATGATATTACAAAAATTCGAAAATTTGGCCAAAAATTAATTTTACAAAATCAGTTTAAAAGTGAAAGGGGTTGTTAGTATTGGTTGTAAGGAGTACAAAATGGTACTCCTTTTTGCTCTCTGACCATTTTTAGTCAAGTTATAGCCAAAACAGCCAATTTGAAATTTCATTTTTTTGCCAAAAATATTTTCCCAGATTTTTTGTGAAAAAAATATTTGGTTTTTGATCAAAACATTCGAAATAATTACCCAAATATGGAATGTCATACCTCGTTGAGTTTGTTTCTTAAATCCCAATCGAATTGCATTCAAGTTTTGGAATTCTAGGAGGTTTCAATTTTTTGCAAATGATATTACAAAAATTCGAAAATTTGGCCAAAAATTAATTTTACAAAATCAGTTTAAAAGTGAAAGGGGTTGTTAGTATTGGTTGTAAGGAGTACAAAATGGTACTCCTTTTTGCTCTCTGACCATTTTTAGTCAAGTTATAGCCAAAACAGCCAATTTGAAATTTCATTTTTTTGCCAAAAATATTTTCCCAGATTTTTTGTGAAAAAAATATTTGGTTTTTTGATCAAAACATTCGAAATAATTACCCAAATATGGAATGTCATACCTCGTTTAGTTTGTTTCTTAAATCCCAATCGAATTGCATTCAAGTTTTGGAATTCTAGGAGGTTTCAATTTTTTGCAAAAAAAATTCGAAAATTTGGCAAAAATTAATTTTACAAAATCAGTTTAAAAGTGAAAGGGGTTGTTAGTATTGGTTGTAAGGAGTACAAAATGGTACTCCTTTTTGCTCTCTGACCATTTTTAGTCAAGTTATAGCCAAAACAGCCAATTTGAAATTTCATTTTTTTGCCAAAAATATTTTCCCAGATTTTTTGTGAAAAAAATATTTGGTTTTTTGATCAAAACATTCGAAATAATTACCCAAATATGGAATGTCATACCTCGTTTAGTTTGTTTCTTAAATCCCAATCGAATTGCATTCAAGTTTTGGAATTCTAGGAGGTTTCAATTTTTTGCAAAAAAAATTCGAAAATTTGGCCAAAAATTAATTTTACAAAATCAGTTTAAAAGTGAAAGGGGTTGTTAGTATTGGTTGTAAGGAGTACAAAATGGTACTCCTTTTTGCTCTCTGACCATTTTTAGTCAAGTTATAGCCAAAACAGCCAATTTGAAATTTCATTTTTTTGCCAAAAATATTTTCCCAGATTTTTTGTGAAAAAAATATTTGGTTTTTTGATCAAAACATTCGAAATAATTACCCAAATATGGAATGTCATACCTCGTTTAGTTTGTTTCTTAAATCCCAATCGAATTGCATTCAAGTTTTGGAATTCTAGGAGGTTTCAATTTTTTGCAAAAAAAATTCGAAAATTTGGCAAAAATTAATTTTACAAAATCAGTTTAAAAGTGAAAGGGGTTGTTAGTATTGGTTGTAAGGAGTACAAAATGGTACTCCTTTTTGCTCTCTGACCATTTTAGTCAAGTTATAGCCAAAACAGCCAATTTGAAATTTATTTTTTGCCAAAATATTTTCCCAGATTTTTTGTGAAAAAAATATTTGGTTTTTTGATCAAAACATTCGAAATAATTACCCAAATATGGAATGTCATACCTCGTTTAGTTTGTTTCTTAAATCCCAATCGAATTGCATTCAAGTTTTGGAATTCTAGGAGGTTTCAATTTTTTGCAAAAAAAATTCGAAAATTTGCCAAAAATTAATTTTACAAAATCAGTTTAAAAGTGAAAGGGGTTGTTAGTATTGGTTGTAAGGAGTACAAAATGGTACTCCTTTTTGCTCTCTGACCATTTTTAGTCAAGTTATAGCCAAAACAGCCAATTTGAAATTTCATTTTTTTGCCAAAAATATTTTCCCAGATTTTTTGTGAAAAAAATATTTGGTTTTTTGATCAAAACATTCGAAATAATTACCCAAATATGGAATGTCATACCTCGTTGAGTTTGTTTCTTAAATCCCAATCGAATTGCATTCAAGTTTTGGAATTCTAGGAGGTTTAATTTTTTGCAAATTTTGATGAATACAAAAATTCGAAAATTTGGCCAAAAATTAATTTTACAAAATCAGTTTAAAAGTGAAAGGGGTTGTTAGTATTGGTTGTAAGGAGTACAAAATGGTACTCCTTTTTGCTCTCTGACCATTTTTAGTCAAGTTATAGCCAAAACAGCCAATTTGAAATTTCATTTTTTTGCCAAAAATATTTTCCCAGATTTTTTGTGAAAAAAATATTTGGTTTTTTGATCAAAACATTCGAAATAATTACCCAAATATGGAATGTCATACCTCGTTGAGTTTGTTTCTTAAATCCCAATCGAATTGCATTCAAGTTTTGGAATTCTAGGAGGTTTTGCAAATTTTATGATACAAAAAATTCGAAAATTTGGCCAAAAATTAATTTTACAAAATCAGTTTAAAAGTGAAAGGGGTTGTTAGTATTGGTTGTAAGGAGTACAAAATGGTACTCCTTTTTGCTCTCTGACCATTTTTAGTCAAGTTATAGCCAAAACAGCCAATTTGAAATTTCATTTTTTTGCCAAAAATATTTTCCCAGATTTTTTGTGAAAAAAATATTTGGTTTTTTGATCAAAACATTCGAAATAATTACCCAAATATGGAATGTCATACCTCGTTTAGTTTGTTTCTTAAATCCCAATCGAATTGCATTCAAGTTTTGGAATTCTAGGAGGTTTGCAAAAAAAATTCGAAAATTTGGCAAAAATTAATTTTACAAAATCAGTTTAAAAGTGAAAGGGGTTGTTAGTATTGGTTGTAAGGAGTACAAAATGGTACTCCTTTTTGCTCTCTGACCATTTTTAGTCAAGTTATAGCCAAAACAGCAATTTGAAATTTATTTTTTTGCCAAAAATATTTTCCCAGATTTTTTGTGAAAAAAATATTTGGTTTTTTGATCAAAACATTCGAAATAATTACCCAAATATGGAATGTCATACCTCGTTTAGTTTGTTTCTTAAATCCCAATCGAATTGCATTCAAGTTTTGGAATTCTAGGAGGTTTCAATTTTTTGCAAAAAAAATTCGAAAATTTGCCAAAAATTAATTTTACAAAATCAGTTTAAAAGTGAAAGGGGTTGTTAGTATTGGTTGTAAGGAGTACAAAATGGTACTCCTTTTTGCTCTCTGACCATTTTTAGTCAAGTTATAGCCAAAACAGCCAATTTGAAATTTCATTTTTTTGCCAAAAATATTTTCCCAGATTTTTTGTGAAAAAAATATTTGGTTTTTTGATCAAAACATTCGAAATAATTACCCAAATATGGAATGTCATACCTCGTTTAGTTTGTTTCTTAAATCCCAATCGAATTGCATTCAAGTTTTGGAATTCTAGGAGGTTTCAATTTTTTGCAAAAAAATTCGAAAATTTGGCCAAAAATTAATTTTACAAAATCAGTTTAAAAGTGAAAGGGGTTGTTAGTATTGGTTGTAAGGAGTACAAAATGGTACTCCTTTTTGCTCTCTGACCATTTTTAGTCAAGTTATAGCCAAAACAGCCAATTTGAAATTTCATTTTTTTGCCAAAAATATTTTCCCAGATTTTTTGTGAAAAAAATATTTGGTTTTTTGATCAAAACATTCGAAATAATTACCCAAATATGGAATGTCATACCTCGTTTAGTTTGTTTCTTAAATCCCAATCGAATTGCATTCAAGTTTTGGAATTCTAGGAGGTTTCAATTTTTTGCAAAAAAAATTCGAAAATTTGCCAAAAATTAATTTTACAAAATCAGTTTAAAAGTGAAAGGGGTTGTTAGTATTGGTTGTAAGGAGTACAAAATGGTACTCCTTTTTGCTCTCTGACCATTTTTAGTCAAGTTATAGCCAAAACAGCCAATTTGAAATTTCATTTTTTTGCCAAAAATATTTTCCCAGATTTTTTGTGAAAAAAATATTTGGTTTTTTGATCAAAACATTCGAAATAATTACCCAAATATGGAATGTCATACCTCGTTTAGTTTGTTTCTTAAATCCCAATCGAATTGCATTCAAGTTTTGGAATTCTAGGAGGTTTCAATTTTTTGCAAAAAAAATTCGAAAATTTGGCCAAAAATTAATTTTACAAAATCAGTTTAAAAGTGAAAGGGGTTGTTAGTATTGGTTGTAAGGAGTACAAAATGGTACTCCTTTTTGCTCTCTGACCATTTTTAGTCAAGTTATAGCCAAAACAGCCAATTTGAAATTTCATTTTTTTGCCAAAAATATTTTCCCAGATTTTTTGTGAAAAAAATATTTGGTTTTTTGATCAAAACATTCGAAATAATTACCCAAATATGGAATGTCATACCTCGTTAGTTTGTTTCTTAAATCCCAATCGAATTGCATTCAAGTTTTGGAATTCTAGGAGGTTTCAATTTTTTGCAAAAAAAATTCGAAAATTTGGCCAAAAATTAATTTTACAAAATCAGTTTAAAAGTGAAAGGGGTTGTTAGTATTGGTTGTAAGGAGTACAAAATGGTACTCCTTTTTGCTCTCTGACCATTTTTAGTCAAGTTATAGCCAAAACAGCCAATTTGAAATTTCATTTTTTTGCCAAAAATATTTTCCCAGATTTTTTGTGAAAAAAATATTTGGTTTTTTGATCAAAACATTCGAAATAATTACCCAAATATGGAATGTCATACCTCGTTTAGTTTGTTTCTTAAATCCCAATCGAATTGCATTCAAGTTTTGGAATTCTAGGAGGTTTCAATTTTTTGCAAAAAAAAATTCGAAAATTTGGCCAAAAATTAATTTTACAAAATCAGTTTAAAAGTGAAAGGGGTTGTTAGTATTGGTTGTAAGGAGTACAAAATGGTACTCCTTTTTGCTCTCTGACCATTTTTAGTCAAGTTATAGCCAAAAAGCCAATTTGAAATTTCATTTTTTTGCCAAAAATATTTTCCCAGATTTTTTGTGAAAAAAATATTTGGTATTTTGATCAAAACATTCGAAATAATTACCCAAATATGGAATGTCATACCTCGTTGAGTTTGTTTCTTAAATCCCAATCGAATTGCATTCAAGTTTTGGAATTCTAGGAGGTTTCAATTTTTTGCAAATTTTGATGATACCCCTTACAGAAAATTCGAAAATTTGGCCAAAAATTAATTTTACAAAATCAGTTTAAAAGTGAAAGGGGTTGTTAGTATTGGTTGTAAGGAGTACAAAATGGTACTCCTTTTTGCTCTCTGACCATTTTTAGTCAAGTTATAGCCAAAACAGCCAATTTGAAATTTCATTTTTTTGCCAAAAATATTTTCCCAGATTTTTTGTGAAAAAAATATTTGGTTTTTGATCAAAACATTCGAAATAATTACCCAAATATGGAATGTCATACCTCGTTAGTTTGTTTCTTAAATCCCAATCGAATTGCATTCAAGTTTTGGAATTCTAGGAGGTTTCAATTTTTTGCAAAAAAATTCGAAAATTTGCCAAAAATTAATTTTACAAAATCAGTTTAAAAGTGAAAGGGGTTGTTAGTATTGGTTGTAAGGAGTACAAAATGGTACTCCTTTTTGCTCTCTGACCATTTTTAGTCAAGTTATAGCCAAAACAGCCAATTTGAAATTTCATTTTTTTGCCAAAAATATTTTCCCAGATTTTTTGTGAAAAAAATATTTGGTTTTTTGATCAAAACATTCGAAATAATTACCCAAATATGGAATGTCATACCTCGTTTAGTTTGTTTCTTAAATCCCAATCGAATTGCATTCAAGTTTTGGAATTCTAGGAGGTTTCAATTTTTTGCAAAAAAAATTCGAAAATTTGGCCAAAAATTAATTTTACAAAATCAGTTTAAAAGTGAAAGGGGTTGTTAGTATTGGTTGTAAGGAGTACAAAATGGTACTCCTTTTTGCTCTCTGACCATTTTTAGTCAAGTTATAGCCAAAAAGCCAATTTGAAATTTCATTTTTTTGCCAAAAATATTTTCCCAGATTTTTTGTGAAAAAAATATTTGGTTTTTTGATCAAAACATTCGAAATAATTACCCAAATATGGAATGTCATACCTCGTTAGTTTGTTTCTTAAATCCCAATCGAATTGCATTCAAGTTTTGGAATTCTAGGAGGTTTCAATTTTTGCAAATTTTGATGATATTACAAAAATTCGAAAATTTGGCCAAAAATTAATTTTACAAAATCAGTTTAAAAGTGAAAGGGGTTGTTAGTATTGGTTGTAAGGAGTACAAAATGGTACTCCTTTTTGCTCTCTGACCATTTTTAGTCAAGTTATAGCCAAAAAGCAATTTGAAATTTCATTTTTTTGCCAAAAATATTTTCCCAGATTTTTTGTGAAAAAAATATTTGGTTTTTTGATCAAAACATTCGAAATAATTACCCAAATATGGAATGTCATACCTCGTTGAGTTTGTTTCTTAAATCCCAATCGAATTGCATTCAAGTTTTGGAATTCTAGGAGGTTTCAATTTTTTGCAAAAAAATTCGAAAATTTGGCCAAAAATTAATTTTACAAAATCAGTTTAAAAGTGAAAGGGGTTGTTAGTATTGGTTGTAAGGAGTACAAAATGGTACTCCTTTTTGCTCTCTGACCATTTTTAGTCAAGTTATAGCCAAAACAGCCAATTTGAAATTTCATTTTTTTGCCAAAAATATTTTCCCAGATTTTTTGTGAAAAAAATATTTGGTTTTTTGATCAAAACATTCGAAATAATTACCCAAATATGGAATGTCATACCTCGTTTAGTTTGTTTCTTAAATCCCAATCGAATTGCATTCAAGTTTTGGAATTCTAGGAGGTTTCAATTTTTTGCAAAAAAAAATTCGAAAATTTGGCCAAAAATTAATTTTACAAAATCAGTTTAAAAGTGAAAGGGGTTGTTAGTATTGGTTGTAAGGAGTACAAAATGGTACTCCTTTTTGCTCTCTGACCATTTTTAGTCAAGTTATAGCCAAAACAGCCAATTTGAAATTTCATTTTTTTGCCAAAAATATTTTCCCAGATTTTTTGTGAAAAAAATATTTGGTTTTTTGATCAAAACATTCGAAATAATTACCCAAATATGGAATGTCATACCTCGTTTAGTTTGTTTCTTAAATCCCAATCGAATTGCATTCAAGTTTTGGAATTCTAGGAGGTTTCAATTTTTTGCAAAAAAATTCGAAAATTTGGCCAAAAATTAATTTTACAAAATCAGTTTAAAAGTGAAAGGGGTTGTTAGTATTGGTTGTAAGGAGTACAAAATGGTACTCCTTTTTGCTCTCTGACCATTTTTAGTCAAGTTATAGCCAAAACAGCCAATTTGAAATTTCATTTTTTTGCCAAAAATATTTTCCCAGATTTTTTGTGAAAAAAATATTTGGTTTTTGATCAAAACATTCGAAATAATTACCCAAATATGGAATGTCATACCTCGTTGAGTTTGTTTCTTAAATCCCAATCGAATTGCATTCAAGTTTTGGAATTCTAGGAGGTTTCAATTTTTTGCAAAAAAAATTCGAAAATTTGGCCAAAAATTAATTTTACAAAATCAGTTTAAAAGTGAAAGGGGTTGTTAGTATTGGTTGTAAGGAGTACAAAATGGTACTCCTTTTTGCTCTCTGACCATTTTTAGTCAAGTTATAGCCAAAACAGCCAATTTGAAATTTCATTTTTTTGCCAAAAATATTTTCCCAGATTTTTTGTGAAAAAAATATTTGGTTTTTTGATCAAAACATTCGAAATAATTACCCAAATATGGAATGTCATACCTCGTTTAGTTTGTTTCTTAAATCCCAATCGAATTGCATTCAAGTTTTGGAATTCTAGGAGGTTTCAATTTTTTGCAAAAAAAATTCGAAAATTTGCCAAAAATTAATTTTACAAAATCAGTTTAAAAGTGAAAGGGGTTGTTAGTATTGGTTGTAAGGAGTACAAAATGGTACTCCTTTTTGCTCTCTGACCATTTTTAGTCAAGTTATAGCCAAAACAGCCAATTTGAAATTTCATTTTTTTGCCAAAAATATTTTCCCAGATTTTTTGTGAAAAAAATATTTGGTTTTTGATCAAAACATTCGAAATAATTACCCAAATATGGAATGTCATACCTCGTTTAGTTTGTTTCTTAAATCCCAATCGAATTGCATTCAAGTTTTGGAATTCTAGGAGGTTTCAATTTTTTGCTATAAAAAAATTCGAAAATTTGGCCAAAAATTAATTTTACAAAATCAGTTTAAAAGTGAAAGGGGTTGTTAGTATTGGTTGTAAGGAGTACAAAATGGTACTCCTTTTTGCTCTCTGACCATTTTTAGTCAAGTTATAGCCAAAACAGCCAATTTGAAATTTCATTTTTTTGCCAAAAATATTTTCCCAGATTTTTTGTGAAAAAAATATTTGGTTTTTTGATCAAAACATTCGAAATAATTACCCAAATATGGAATGTCATACCTCGTTTAGTTTGTTTCTTAAATCCCAATCGAATTGCATTCAAGTTTTGGAATTCTAGGAGGTTTCAATTTTTTGCAAAAAAAATTCGAAAATTTGCCAAAAATTAATTTTACAAAATCAGTTTAAAAGTGAAAGGGGTTGTTAGTATTGGTTGTAAGGAGTACAAAATGGTACTCCTTTTTGCTCTCTGACCATTTTTAGTCAAGTTATAGCCAAAACAGCCAATTTGAAATTTCATTTTTTTGCCAAAAATATTTTCCCAGATTTTTTGTGAAAAAAATATTTGGTTTTTTGATCAAAACATTCGAAATAATTACCCAAATATGGAATGTCATACCTCGTTTAGTTTGTTTCTTAAATCCCAATCGAATTGCATTCAAGTTTTGGAATTCTAGGAGGTTTCAATTTTTTGCAAAAAAAAATTTGAAAATTCAAGAAAATTTGTCCAAAAATTAATTTTACAAAATCAGTTTAAAAGTGAAAGGGGTTGTTAGTATTGGTTGTAAGGAGTACAAAATGGTACTCCTTTTTGCTCTCTGACCATTTTTAGTCAAGTTATAGCCAAAAAGCAATTTGAAATTTCATTTTTTTGCCAAAAATATTTTCCCAGATTTTTTGTGAAAAAAATATTTGGTTTTTTGATCAAAACATTCGAAATAATTACCCAAATATGGAATGTCATACCTCGTTGAGTTTGTTTCTTAAATCCCAATCGAATTGCATTCAAGTTTTGGAATTCTAGGAGGTTTCAATTTTTGCAAATTTTGATGATGGTACCCCTTACAGAAAATTCGAAAATTTGGCCAAAAATTAATTTTACAAAATCAGTTTAAAAGTGAAAGGGGTTGTTAGTATTGGTTGTAAGGAGTACAAAATGGTACTCCGTTTTGCTCTCTGACCATTTTTAGTCAAGTTATAGCCAAAACAGTCAATTTGAAATTTCATTTTTTTGCCAAAAATATTTTCCCAGATTTTTTGTGAAAAAAATATTTGGTTTTTTGATCAAAACATTCGAAATAATTACCCAAATATGGAATGTCATACCTCGTTTAGTTTGTTTCTTAAATCCCAATCGAATTGCATTCAAGTTTTGGAATTCTAGGAGGTTTCAATTTTTTGCAAAAAAATTCGAAAATTTGCCAAAAATTAATTTTACAAAATCAGTTTAAAAGTGAAAGGGGTTGTTAGTATTGGTTGTAAGGAGTACAAAATGGTACTCCTTTTTGCTCTCTGACCATTTTTAGTCAAGTTATAGCCAAAACAGCCAATTTGAAATTTCATTTTTTTGCCAAAAATATTTTCCCAGATTTTTTGTGAAAAAAATATTTGGTTTTTGATCAAAACATTCGAAATAATTACCCAAATATGGAATGTCATACCTCGTTGAGTTTGTTTCTTAAATCCCAATCGAATTGCATTCAAGTTTTGGAATTCTAGGAGGTTTCAATTTTTTGCAAATTTTGATGATACCCTTACAAAAATTCGAAAATTTGGCCAAAAATTAATTTTACAAAATCAGTTTAAAAGTGAAAGGGGTTGTTAGTATTGGTTGTAAGGAGTACAAAATGGTACTCCTTTTTGCTCTCTGACCATTTTTAGTCAAGTTATAGCCAAAACAGCCAATTTGAAATTTCATTTTTTTGCCAAAAATATTTTCCCAGATTTTTTGTGAAAAAAATATTTGGTTTTTTGATCAAAACATTCGAAATAATTACCCAAATATGGAATGTCATACCTCGTTTAGTTTGTTTCTTAAATCCCAATCGAATTGCATTCAAGTTTTGGAATTCTAGGAGGTTTCAATTTTTTGCAAAAAAAATTCGAAAATTTGCCAAAAATTAATTTTACAAAATCAGTTTAAAAGTGAAAGGGGTTGTTAGTATTGGTTGTAAGGAGTACAAAATGGTACTCCTTTTTGCTCTCTGACCATTTTTAGTCAAGTTATAGCCAAAACAGCCAATTTGAAATTTCATTTTTTTGCCAAAAATATTTTCCCAGATTTTTTGTGAAAAAAATATTTGGTTTTTTGATCAAAACATTCGAAATAATTACCCAAATATGGAATGTCATACCTCGTTTAGTTTGTTTCTTAAATCCCAATCGAATTGCATTCAAGTTTTGGAATTCTAGGAGGTTTAATTTTTGCAAATTTTGATGATACCCTTACAAAAATTCGAAAATTTGGCCAAAAATTAATTTTACAAAATCAGTTTAAAAGTGAAAGGGGTTGTTAGTATTGGTTGTAAGGAGTACAAAATGGTACTCCTTTTTGCTCTCTGACCATTTTTAGTCAAGTTATAGCCAAAACAGCCAATTTGAAATTTCATTTTTTTGCCAAAAATATTTTCCCAGATTTTTTGTGAAAAAAATATTTGGTTTTTGATCAAAACATTCGAAATAATTACCCAAATATGGAATGTCATACCTCGTTTAGTTTGTTTCTTAAATCCCAATCGAATTGCATTCAAGTTTTGGAATTCTAGGAGGTTTCAATTTTTTGCAAAAAAAATTCGAAAATTTGGCCAAAAATTAATTTTACAAAATCAGTTTAAAAGTGAAAGGGGTTGTTAGTATTGGTTGTAAGGAGTACAAAATGGTACTCCTTTTTGCTCTCTGACCATTTTTAGTCAAGTTATAGCCAAAACAGCCAATTTGAAATTTCATTTTTTTGCCAAAAATATTTTCCCAGATTTTTTGTGAAAAAAATATTTGGTTTTTTGATCAAAACATTCGAAATAATTACCCAAATATGGAATGTCATACCTCGTTAGTTTGTTTCTTAAATCCCAATCGAATTGCATTCAAGTTTTGGAATTCTAGGAGGTTTCAATTTTTTGCAAAAAAAATTCGAAAATTTGGCCAAAAATTAATTTTACAAAATCAGTTTAAAAGTGAAAGGGGTTGTTAGTATTGGTTGTAAGGAGTACAAAATGGTACTCCTTTTTGCTCTCTGACCATATTTAGTCAAGTTATAGCCAAAACAGCCAATTTGAAATTTCATTTTTTTGCCAAAAATATTTTCCCAGATTTTTTGTGAAAAAAATATTTGGTTTTTTGATCAAAACATTCGAAATAATTACCCAAATATGGAATGTCATACCTCGTTAGTTTGTTTCTTAAATCCCAATCGAATTGCATTCAAGTTTTGGAATTCTAGGAGGTTTCAATTTTTTGCAAAAAAAATTCGAAAATTTGCCAAAAATTAATTTTACAAAATCAGTTTAAAAGTGAAAGGGGTTGTTAGTATTGGTTGTAAGGAGTACAAAATGGTACTCCTTTTTGCTCTCTGACCATTTTTAGTCAAGTTATAGCCAAAACAGCCAATTTGAAATTTCATTTTTTTGCCAAAAATATTTTCCCAGATTTTTTGTGAAAAAAATATTTGGTTTTTTGATCAAAACATTCGAAATAATTACCCAAATATGGAATGTCATACCTCGTTAGTTTGTTTCTTAAATCCCAATCGAATTGCATTCAAGTTTTGGAATTCTAGGAGGTTTCAATTTTTTGCAAAAAAAAATTCGAAAATTTGGCCAAAAATTAATTTTACAAAATCAGTTTAAAAGTGAAAGGGGTTGTTAGTATTGGTTGTAAGGAGTACAAAATGGTACTCCTTTTTGCTCTCTGACCATTTTTAGTCAAGTTATAGCCAAAACAGCCAATTTGAAATTTCATTTTTTTGCCAAAAATATTTTCCCAGATTTTTTGTGAAAAAAATATTTGGTTTTTTGATCAAAACATTCGAAATAATTACCCAAATATGGAATGTCATACCTCGTTAGTTTGTTTCTTAAATCCCAATCGAATTGCATTCAAGTTTTGGAATTCTAGGAGGTTTGCAAAAAAAATTCGAAAATTTGGCCAAAAATTAATTTTACAAAATCAGTTTAAAAGTGAAAGGGGTTGTTAGTATTGGTTGTAAGGAGTACAAAATGGTACTCCTTTTTGCTCTCTGACCATTTTTAGTCAAGTTATAGCCAAAACAGCCAATTTGAAATTTCATTTTTTTGCCAAAAATATTTTCCCAGATTTTTTGTGAAAAAAATATTTGGTTTTTGATCAAAACATTCGAAATAATTACCCAAATATGGAATGTCATACCTCGTTTAGTTTGTTTCTTAAATCCCAATCGAATTGCATTCAAGTTTTGGAATTCTAGGAGGTTTAATTTTTGCAAATTTTGATTACAAAAAATTCGAAAATTTGGCCAAAAATTAATTTTACAAAATCAGTTTAAAAGTGAAAGGGGTTGTTAGTATTGGTTGTAAGGAGTACAAAATGGTACTCCTTTTTGCTCTCTGACCATTTTTAGTCAAGTTATAGCCAAAACAGCCAATTTGAAATTTCATTTTTTTGCCAAAAATATTTTCCCAGATTTTTTGTGAAAAAAATATTTGGTTTTTGATCAAAACATTCGAAATAATTACCCAAATATGGAATGTCATACCTCGTTAGTTTGTTTCTTAAATCCCAATCGAATTGCATTCAAGTTTTGGAATTCTAGGAGGTTTCAATTTTTTGCAAAAAAAATTCGAAAATTTGGCCAAAAATTAATTTTACAAAATCAGTTTAAAAGTGAAAGGGGTTGTTAGTATTGGTTGTAAGGAGTACAAAATGGTACTCCTTTTTGCTCTCTGACCATTTTTAGTCAAGTTATAGCCAAAACAGCCAATTTGAAATTTCATTTTTTTGCCAAAAATATTTTCCCAGATTTTTTGTGAAAAAAATATTTGGTTTTTTGATCAAAACATTCGAAATAATTACCCAAATATGGAATGTCATACCTCGTTAGTTTGTTTCTTAAATCCCAATCGAATTGCATTCAAGTTTTGGAATTCTAGGAGGTTTCAATTTTTTGCAAAAAAATTCGAAAATTTGCCAAAAATTAATTTTACAAAATCAGTTTAAAAGTGAAAGGGGTTGTTAGTATTGGTTGTAAGGAGTACAAAATGGTACTCCTTTTTGCTCTCTGACCATTTTTAGTCAAGTTATAGCCAAAACAGCCAATTTGAAATTTCATTTTTTTGCCAAAAATATTTTCCCAGATTTTTTGTGAAAAAAATATTTGGTTTTTTGATCAAAACATTCGAAATAATTACCCAAATATGGAATGTCATACCTCGTTTAGTTTGTTTCTTAAATCCCAATCGAATTGCATTCAAGTTTTGGAATTCTAGGAGGTTTCAATTTTTTGCAAAAAAAATTCGAAAATTTGTCGAAAAATTAATTTTACAAAATCAGTTTAAAAGTGAAAGGGGTTGTTAGTATTGGTTGTAAGGAGTACAAAATGGTACTCCTTTTTGCTCTCTGACCATTTTAGTCAAGTTATAGCCAAAACAGCCAATTTGAAATTTCATTTTTTTGCCAAAAATATTTTCCCAGATTTTTTGTGAAAAAAATATTTGGTTTTTTGATCAAAACATTCGAAATAATTACCCAAATATGGAATGTCATACCTCGTTGAGTTTGTTTCTTAAATCCCAATCGAATTGCATTCAAGTTTTGGAATTCTAGGAGGTATTTGCAAATTTTGATGATTTTCCAAATTCGAAAATTTGGCCAAAAATTAATTTTACAAAATCAGTTTAAAAGTGAAAGGGGTTGTTAGTATTGGTTGTAAGGAGTACAAAATGGTACTCCTTTTTGCTCTCTGACCATTTTTAGTCAAGTTATAGCCAAAACAGCCAATTTGAAATTTCATTTTTTTGCCAAAAATATTTTCCCAGATTTTTTGTGAAAAAAATATTTGGTTTTTTGATCAAAACATTCGAAATAATTACCCAAATATGGAATGTCATACCTCGTTGAGTTTGTTTCTTAAATCCCAATCGAATTGCATTCAAGTTTTGGAATTCTAGGAGGTTTCAATTTTTTGCAAAAAAAAATTCAAAATTGGCCAAAAATTAATTTTACAAATCAGTTTAAAAGTGAAAGGGTTGTTAGTATTGGTTGTAAGGAGTACAAAATGGTACTCCTTTTTGCTCTCTGACCATTTTTAGTCAAGTTATAGCCAAAAAGCCAATTTGAAATTTCATTTTTTGCCAAAAATATTTTCCCAGATTTTTTGTGAAAAAAATATTTGGTTTTTTGATCAAAACATTCGAAATAATTACCCAAATATGGAATGTCATACCTCGTTGAGTTTGTTTCTTAAATCCCAATCGAATTGCATTCAAGTTTTGGAATTCTAGGAGGTTTTTTTGCAATTTTTGAAAAAAAATTCGAAAATTTGGCCAAAAATTAATTTTACAAATCAGTTTAAAAGTGAAAGGGGTTGTTAGTATTGGTTGTAAGGAGTACAAAATGGTACTCCTTTTTGCTCTCTGACCATTTTTAGTCAAGTTATAGCCAAAAAAGCCAATTTGAAATTTCATTTTTTTGCCAAAATATTTTCCCAGATTTTTGTGAAAAAAATATTTGGTTTTTTACAAAACATTCGAAATAATTACCCAAATATGGAATGTCATACCTCGTTGAGTTTGTTTCTTAAATCCCAATCGAATTGCATTCAAGTTTTGGAATTCTAGGAGGTTTCAATTTTTTGGCAAAAAAATTCGAAAATTTGGCCAAAAATTAATTTTAAAAATCAGTTTAAAAGTGAAAGGGGTTGTTAGTATTGGTTGTAAGGAGTACAAAATGGTACTCCTTTTTGCTCTCTGACCATTTTTAGTCAAGTTATAGCCAAAAAAGCCAATTTGAAATTTCATTTTTTTGCCAAAAATATTTTCCCAGATTTTTGTGAAAAAAATATTTGGTTTTTTATCAAAACATTCGAAATAATTACCCAAATATGGAATGTCATACCTCGTTAGTTTGTTTCTTAAATCCCAATCGAATTGCATTCAAGTTTTGGAATTCTAGGGTAATTTTCAAATTTTTGCAAAAAAATTCGAAAATTTGGCCAAAAATTAATTTTACAAATCATTTAAAAGTGAAAGGGTTGTTAGTATGTTGTAAGGAGTACAAAATGGTATCTTTTTGCTCTCTGACCATTTTAGTAAGTATAGCCAAAAAGCAATTTGAAATTTATTTTTTTTGCCAAAAATATTTCCCAGATTTTTTTGTGAAAAAAATATTGGTTTTTTGATCAAAACATTCGAAATAATTACCCAAATATGGAATGTCATACCTCGTTTAGTTTGTTTCTTAAATCCCAATCGAATTGCATTCAAGTTTTGAATTCTAGGAGGTTTCAATTAAAAAAATTCGAAAATTTGGCCAAAAATTAATTTTACAAAATCAGTTTAAAAGTGAAAGGGGTTGTTAGTATTGGTTGTAAGGAGTACAAAATGGTACTCCTTTTTGCTCTCTGACCATTTTTAGTCAAGTTATAGCCAAAAAAGCCAATTTGAAATTTCATTTTTTTGCCAAAAATATTTTCCCAGATTTTTTGTGAAAAAAAATATTTGGTATTTTGATCAAAACATTCGAAATAATTACCCAAATATGAATGTCATACTCGTTGAGTTTTTTTCTTAAATCCCAATCGAATTGCTTCAAGTTTTGGAATTCTAGGGGTTTCAATTTTTGCAAATTTGATAAACAAAAAATTCGAAAATTTGGCCAAAAATTAATTTTACAAAATCAGTTTAAAAGTGAAAGGGGTTGTTAGTATTGGTTGTAAGGAGTACAAAATGGTACTCCTTTTTGCTCTCTGACCATTTTAGTCAAGTTATAGCCAAAAAAGCCAATTTGAAATTTCATTTTTTTGCCAAAAATATTTTCCCAGATTTTTTGTGAAAAAAATATTTGGTTTTTGATCAAAACATTCGAAATAATTACCCAAATATGGAATGTCATACCTCGTTGAGTTTGTTTCTTAAATCCCAATCGAATTGCATTCAAGTTTTGGAATTCTAGGAGGTTTCAATTTTTTGCAAATTTTGATGATATTAAAAAAATTCGAAAATTTGGCCAAAAATTAATTTTACAAAATCAGTTTAAAAGTGAAAGGGGTTGTTAGTATTGGTTGTAAGGAGTACAAAATGGTACTCCTTTTTGCTCTCTGACCATTTTTAGTCAAGTTATAGCCAAAAAAGCCAATTTGAAATTTCATTTTTTTGCCAAACATATTTTCCCAGATTTTTTGTGAAAAAAATATTTGGTTTTTTGATCAAAACATTCGAAATAATTACCCAAATATGGAATGTCATACCTCGTTAGTTTGTTTCTTAAATCCCAATCGAATTGCATTCAAGTTTTGAAATTCTAGGAGGTTCAATTTTTGCAAATTTTGATGCAAAAATTCGAAAATTTGGCCAAAAATTAATTTACAAATCAGTTTAAAAGTGAAAGGGGTTGTTAGTATTGGTTGTAAGGAGTACAAAATGGTACTCCTTTTTGCTCTCTGACCATTTTTAGTCAAGTTATAGCCAAAAAAGCCAATTTGAAATTTCATTTTTTTGCCAAAATATTTTCCCAGATTTTTTGTGAAAAAAATATTTGGTTTTTTATCAAAACATTCGAAAATTACCCAAATATGGAATGTCATACCTCGTTGAGTTTGTTTCTTAAATCCCAATCGAATTGCATTCAAGTTTTGGAATTCTAGGAGGTTTAATTTTTGCAATTTTGATGATAACAAAAAATTCGAAAATTTGGCCAAAAATTAATTTAACAAAATCAGTTTAAAAGTGAAAGGGGTTGTTAGTATTGGTTGTAAGGAGTACAAAATGGTACTCCTTTTTGCCTCTCTGACCATTTTTAGTCAAGTTATAGCCAAAAAAGCCAATTTGAAATTTCATTTTTTTGCCAAAAATATTTTCCCAGATTTTTTGTGAAAAAAATATTTGGTTTTTTGATCAAAACATTCGAAATAATTACCCAAATATGGAATGTCATACCTCGTTGAGTTTGTTTCTTAAATCCCAATCGAATTGCATTCAAGTTTTGGAATTCTAGGAGGTTTCAATTTTTTGCAAATTTTTGATGTAAAAAAATTCGAAATTTGGCCAAAAATTAATTTTACAAAATCAGTTTTAAAGTGAAAGGGGTTGTTAGTATTGGTTGTAAGGAGTACAAAATGGTACTCCTTTTTGCTCTCTGACCATTTTTAGTCAAGTTATAGCCAAAAAAGCCAATTTGAAATTTCATTTTTTTGCCAAAAATATTTTCCCAGATTTTTTGTGAAAAAAATATTTGGTTTTTTGATCAAAACATTCGAAATAATTACCCAAATATGGAATGTCATACCTCGTTGAGTTTGTTTCTTAAATCCCAATCGAATTGCATTCAAGTTTTGGAATTCTAGGAGGTTTCAATTTTTTGCAAATTTGATGATGTACCCCTTACAAAAAATTCGAAAATTTGGCCAAAAATTAATTTTACAAAATCAGTTTAAAAGTGAAAGGGGTTGTTAGTATTGGTTGTAAGGAGTACAAAATGGTACTCCTTTTTGCTCTCTGACCATTTTTAGTCAAGTTATAGCCAAAAAAGCCAATTTGAAATTTCATTTTTTTGCCAAAAATATTTTCCCAGATTTTTTGTGAAAAAAATATTTGGTTTTTTGATCAAAACATTCGAAATAATTACCCAAATATGGAATGTCATACCTCGTTGAGTTTGTTTCTTAAATCCCAATCGAATTGCATTCAAGTTTTGGAATTCTAGGAGGTTTCAATTTTTGCAAATTTGATGATGCTTACAAAAAATTCGAAAATTTGGCCAAAAATTAATTTTACAAAATCAGTTTAAAAGTGAAAGGGGTTGTTAGTATTGGTTGTAAGGAGTACAAAATGGTACTCCTTTTTGCTCTCTGACCATTTTTAGTCAAGTTATAGCCAAAAAAGCCAATTTGAAATTTCATTTTTTTGCCAAAATATTTTCCCAGATTTTTTGTGAAAAAAATATTTGGTTTTTTGATCAAAACATTCGAAATAATTACCCAAATATGGAATGTCATACCTCGTTGAGTTTGTTTCTTAATCCCAATCGAATTGCATTCAAGTTTTGGAATTCTAGGAGGTTTCAATTTTTTGCAAATTTTGATTGATTTACAAAAAATTCGAAAATTTGGCCAAAAATTAATTTTACAAAATCAGTTTAAAAGTGAAAGGGGTTGTTAGTATTGGTTGTAAGGAGTACAAAATGGTACTCCTTTTTGCTCTCTGACCATTTTTAGTCAAGTTATAGCCAAAAAAGCCAATTTGAAATTTCATTTTTTTGCCAAAAATATTTTCCCAGATTTTTTGTGAAAAAAATATTTGGTTTTTTGATCAAAACATTCGAAATAATTACCCAAATATGGAATGTCATACCTCGTTGAGTTTGTTTCTTAAATCCCAATCGAATTGCATTCAAGTTTTGGAATTCTAGGAGGTTTCAATTTTGCAAATTTTGGATTACAAAAAATTCGAAAATTTGGCCAAAAATTAATTTTACAAAATCAGTTTAAAAGTGAAAGGGGTTGTTAGTATTGGTTGTAAGGAGTACAAAATGGTACTCCTTTTTGCTCTCTGACCATTTTTAGTCAAGTTATAGCCAAAAAAGCCAATTTGAAATTTCATTTTTTTGCCAAAAATATTTTCCCAGATTTTTTGTTAAAAAAAATATTTGGTATTTTGATCAAAACATTCGAAATAATTACCCAAATATGGAATGTCATACCTCGTTGAGTTTGTTTCTTAAATCCCAATCGAATTGCATTCAAGTTTTGGAATTCTAGGAGGTTTCAATTTTTTGCAAATTTTGATGATGTACCCTTACAAAAAATTCGAAAATTTGGCCAAAAATTAATTTTACAAAATCAGTTTAAAAGTGAAAGGGGTTGTTAGTATTGGTTGTAAGGAGTACAAAATGGTACTCCTTTTTGCTCTCTGACCAATTTTAGTCAAGTTATAGCCAAAAAAGCCAATTTGAAATTTCATTTTTTTGCCAAAAATATTTTCCCAGATTTTTTGTGAAAAAAATATTTGGTTTTTTGATCAAAACATTCGAAATAATTACCCAAATATGGAATGTCATACCTCGTTGAGTTTGTTTCTTAAATCCCAATCGAATTGCATTCAAGTTTTGGAATTCTAGGAGGTTCAATTTTTGCAAATTTTGATGATACCCCTTACAAAAAATTCGAAAATTTGGCCAAAAATTAATTTTACAAAATCAGTTTAAAAGTGAAAGGGGTTGTTAGTATTGGTTGTAAGGAGTACAAAATGTACTCCTTTTTGCTCTCTGACCATTTTTAGTCAAGTTATAGCCAAAAAAGCCAATTTGAAATTTCATTTTTTTGCCAAAAATTTTCCCAGATTTTTTGTGAAAAAATATTTGGTTTTTGATCAAAACATTCGAAATAATTACCCAAATATGGAATGTCATACCTCGTTGAGTTTGTTTCTTAAATCCCAATCGAATTGCATTCAAGTTTTGGAATTCTAGGAGGTTCCAATTTTTTGCAAATTTTGATGAAAAAAATTCGAAAATTTGGCCAAAAATTAATTTACAAAATCAGTTTAAAAGTGAAAGGGGTTGTTAGTATTGGTTGTAAGGAGTACAAAATGGTACTCCTTTTTGCTCTCTGACCATTTTTAGTCAAGTTATAGCCAAAAAAGCCAATTTGAAATTTCATTTTTTTGCCAAAATATTTTCCCAGATTTTTTGTGAAAAAAATATTTGGTTTTTTGATCAAAACATTCGAAATAATTACCCAAATATGGAATGTCATACCTCGTTGAGTTTGTTTCTTAAATCCCAATCGAATTGCATTCAAGTTTTGGAATTCTAGGAGGTTTAATTTTTGCAAATTTGATGAGTACCCTTACAAAAATTCGAAAATTTGGCCAAAAATTAATTTTACAAAATCAGTTTAAAAGTGAAAGGGGTTGTTAGTATTGGTTGTAAGGAGTACAAAATGGTACTCCTTTTTGCTCTCTGACCATTTTTAGTCAAGTTATAGCCAAAAAAGCCAATTTGAAATTTCATTTTTTGCCAAAATATTTTCCCAGATTTTTTGTGAAAAAAATATTTGGTTTTTGATCAAAAACATTCGAAATAATTACCCAAATATGGAATGTCATACCTCGTTGAGTTTGTTTCTTAAATCCCAATCGAATTGCATTCAAGTTTTGGAATTCTAGGAGGTTTCAATTTTTTGCAAATTTTGATGATAAAAAAAATTCGAAAATTTGGCCAAAAATTAATTTACAAAATCAGTTTAAAAGTGAAAGGGGTTGTTAGTATTGGTTGTAAGGAGTACAAAATGGTACTCCTTTTTGCTCTCTGACCATTTTTAGTCAAGTTATAGCCAAAAAAGCCAATTTGAAATTTCATTTTTTTGCCAAAAATATTTTCCCAGATTTTTGTGAAAAAAATATTTGGTTTTTTGATCAAAACATTCGAAATAATTACCCAAATATGGAATGTCATACCTCGTTGAGTTTGTTTCTTAAATCCCAATCGAATTGCATTCAAGTTTTGGAATTCTAGGAGGTTTCAATTTTTGCAAATTTTGTGATTCCTTACAAAAAATTCGAAAATTTGGCCAAAAATTAATTTTACAAAATTAGTTTAAAAGTGAAAGGGGTTGCTAGTATTGGTTGTAAGGAGTACAAAATGGTACTCCTTTTTGCTCTCTGACCATTTTTAGTCAAGTTATAGCCAAAAAAGCCAATTTGAAATTTCATTTTTTTGCCAAAAATATTTTCCCAGATTTTTTGTGAAAAAAATATTTGGTTTTTGATCAAAACATTCGAAATAATTACCCAAATATGGAATGTCATACCTCGTTGAGTTTGTTTCTTAAATCCCAATCGAATTGCATTCAAGTTTTGGAATTCTAGGAGGTTTCAATTTTTGCAAATTTTGATGGTACCCCTTACAAAAAATTCGAAAATTTGGCCAAAAATTAATTTTACAAAATCAGTTTAAAAGTGAAAGGGGTTGTTAGTATTGGTTGTAAGGAGTACAAATGGTACTCCTTTTTGCTCTCTGACCATTTTTAGTCAAGTTATAGCCAAAAAAGCCAATTTGAAATTTCATTTTTTTGCCAAAAATATTTTCCCAGATTTTTTGTGAAAAAAATATTTGGTTTTTGATCAAAACATTCGAAATAATTACCCAAATATGGAATGTCATACCTCGTTGAGTTGTTTCTTAAATCCCAATCGAATTGCATTCAAGTTTTGGAATTCTAGGAGGTTTCAATTTTTGCAAATTTTGATGATTACAAAAATTTCGAAATTTGGCCAAAAATTAATTTTACAAAATCAGTTTAAAAGTGAAAGGGGTTGTTAGTATTGGTTGTAAGGAGTACAAAATGGTACTCCTTTTTGCTCTCTGACCATTTTTAGTCAAGTTATAGCCAAAAAAGCCAATTTGAAATTTCATTTTTTTGCCAAAAATTTTTCCCAGATTTTTTGTGAAAAAAATATTTGGTATTTTGATCAAAACATTCGAAATAATTACCCAAATATGGAATGTCATACCTCGTTGAGTTTGTTTCTTAAATCCCAATCGAATTGCATTCAAGTTTTGGAATTCTAGGAGGTTTCAATTTTTTGCAATTTTGATGAAATTAAAAAAAAATTCGAAAATTTGGCCAAAAATTAATTTTACAAAATCAGTTTAAAAGTGAAAGGGGTTGTTAGTATTGGTTGTAAGGAGTACAAAATGGTACTCCTTTTGCTCTCTGACCATTTTTAGTCAAGTTATAGCCAAAAAAGCCAATTTGAAATTTCATTTTTTGCCAAAAATATTTTCCCAGATTTTTTTGTGAAAAAAATATTTGGTTTTTTGATCAAAACATTCGAAATAATTACCCAAATATGGAATGTCATACCTCGTTGAGTTTGTTTCTTAAATCCCAATCGAATTGCATTCAAGTTTTGGAATTCTAGGAGGTTTCAATTTTTTGCAAATTTTGATGATGACCCCTTACAAAAATTCGAAAATTTGGCCAAAAATTAATTTTACAAAATCAGTTTAAAAGTGAAAGGGGTTGTTAGTATTGGTTGTAAGGAGTACAAAATGGTACTCCTTTTTGCTCTCTGACCATTTTTAGTCAAGTTATAGCCAAAAAAGCCAATTTGAAATTTCATTTTTTTGCCAAAATATTTTCCCAGATTTTTTGTGAAAAAAATATTTGGTTTTTGATCAAAACATTCGAAATAATTACCCAAATATGGAATGTCATACCTCGTTGAGTTTGTTTCTTAAATCCCAATCGAATTGCATTCAAGTTTTGGAATTCTAGGAGGTTCATTTTTGCAAATTTGGATGACCCCTTACAAAAATTCGAAAATTTGGCCAAAAATTAATTTACAAAATCAGTTTAAAAGTGAAAGGGTTGTTAGTATTGGTTGTAAGGAGTACAAAATGGTACTCCTTTTTGCTCTCTGACCATTTTTAGTCAAGTTATAGCCAAAAAAGCCAATTTGAAATTTCATTTTTTTTGCCAAAAATATTTTCCCAGATTTTTTGTGAAAAAAATATTTGGTTTTTTGATCAAAACATTCGAAATAATTACCCAAATATGGAATGTCATACCTCGTTGAGTTTGTTTCTTAAATCCCAATCGAATTGCATTCAAGTTTTGGAATTCTAGGAGGTTTCAATTTTTTGCAAATTTTGATGATGTACCCCTTACAAAAAATTCGAAAATTTGGCCAAAAATTAATTTTACAAAATCAGTTTAAAAGTGAAAGGGGTTGTTAGTATTGGTTGTAAGGAGTACAAAATGGTACTCCTTTTTGCTCTCTGACCATTTTTAGTCAAGTTATAGCCAAAAAAGCCAATTTGAAATTTCATTTTTTTGCCAAAAATATTTTCCCAATTTTTTGTGAAAAAAATATTTGGTATTTTGATCAAAACATTCGAAATAATTACCCAAATATGGAATGTCATACCTGTTGAGTTTGTTTCTTAAATCCCAATCGAATTGCATTCAAGTTTTGGAATTCTAGGAGGTTTCAATTTTTTGCAAATTTTGATGATGTACCCTTACAAAAAATTCGAAAATTTGGCCAAAAATTAATTTTACAAAATCAGTTTAAAAGTGAAAGGGGTTGTTAGTATTGGTTGTAAGGAGTACAAAATGGTACTCCTTTTTGCTCTCTGACCATTTTTAGTCAAGTTATAGCCAAAAAAGCCAATTTGAAATTTCATTTTTTTGCCAAAAATATTTTCCCAGATTTTTTGTGAAAAAATATTTGGTTTTTTGATCAAAACATTCGAAATAATTACCCAAATATGGAATGTCATACCTCGTTGAGTTTGTTTCTTAAATCCCAATCGAATTGCATTCAAGTTTTGGAATTCTAGGAGGTTCAATTTTTGCAAATTTGTGATTACAAAAAAATTCGAAATTTGGCCAAAAATTAATTTACAAAATCAGTTTAAAAGTGAAAGGGGTTGTTAGTATTGGTTGTAAGGAGTACAAAAATGGTACTCCTTTTTGCTCTCTGACCATTTTTTAGTCAAGTTATAGCCAAAAAAGCCAATTTGAAATTTCATTTTTTTGCCAAAAAATTTTTCCCCAGATTTTTTGTGAAAAAATATTTGGTTTTTTGATCAAAACATTCGAAATAATTACCCAAATATGGAATGTCATACCTCGTTGATTTGTTTCTTAAATCCCAATCGAATTGCATTCAAGTTTTGGAATTCTAGGAGGTTTCAATTTTTTGCAAATTTTGATGATTACAAAAATTCGAAAATTTGCCAAAAATTAATTTTACAAAATCAGTTTAAAAGTGAAAGGGGTTGTTAGTATTGGTTGTAAGAAGTACAAAATGTACTCCTTTTTGCTCTCTGACCATTTTTAGTCAAGTTATAGCCAAAAAAGCCAATTTGAAATTTCATTTTTTTGCCAAAATATTTTCCCAGATTTTTTGTGAAAAAAATATTTGGTTTTTTGATCAAAACATTCGAAATAATTACCCAAATATGGAATGTCATACCTCGTTGAGTTTGTTTCTTAAATCCCAATCGAATTGCATTCAAGTTTTGGAATTCTAGGAGGTTTAAATTTTTTGCAAATTTTGATGATTTTGATTTTACAAAAAATTCGAAAATTTGGCCAAAAATTAATTTTACAAAATCAGTTAAAAGTGAAAGGGGTTGTTAGTATTGGTTGTAAGGAGTACAAAATGGTACTCCTTTTTGCTCTCTGACCATTTTTAGTCAAGTTATAGCCAAAAAAGCCAATTTGAAATTTCATTTTTTGCCAAAAATATTTTCCCAGATTTTTTGTGAAAAAAATATTTGTTTTTTGATCAAAACATTCGAAATAATTACCCAAATATGGAATGTCATACCTCGTTGAGTTTGTTTCTTAAATCCCAATCGAATTGCATTCAAGTTTTGGAATTCTAGGAGGTTTCAATTTTTTGGCAACCTTACAAAAAATTCGAAAATTTGGCCAAAAATTAATTTACAAAATCAGTTTAAAAGTGAAAGGGGTTGTTAGTATTGGTTGTAAGGAGTACAAAATGTACTCCTTTTTGCTCTCTGACCATTTTTAGTCAAGTTATAGCCAAAAAAGCCAATTTGAAATTTCATTTTTTGCCAAAAATATTTTCCCAGATTTTTTGTGAAAAAAATATTTGGTTTTTGATCAAAACATTCGAAATAATTACCCAAATATGGAATGTCATACCTCGTTGATTTGTTTCTTAAATCCCAATCGAATTGCATTCAAGTTTTGGAATTCTAGGAGGTTTCAATTTTTGCAAATTTTGATGAACAAAAAATTCGAAAATTTGGCCAAAAATTAATTTACAAAATCAGTTTAAAAGTGAAAGGGGTTGTTAGTATTGGTTGTAAGGAGTACAAAATGTACTCCTTTTTGCTCTCTGACCATTTTTAGTCAAGTTATAGCCCAAAAAAGCCAATTTGAAATTTCATTTTTTTGCCAAAAATATTTTCCCCAGATTTTTTGTGAAAAAAATATTTGGTTTTTTATCAAAACATTCGAAATAATTACCCAAATATGGAATGTCATACCTCGTTGACTTTGTTTCTTAAATCCCAATCGAATTGCATTCAAGTTTTGGAATTCTAGGAGGTTTAAATTTTTTTGCAAATTTTGATGTGTACCCCTTACAAAAAATTCAAAAATTTGGCCAAAAATTAATTTAACAAAATCAGTTTAAAAGTGAAAGGGGTTGTTAGTATTGGTTGTAAGGAGTACAAAATGGTACTCTTTTGCTCTCTGACCATTTTTAGTCAAGTTATAGCCAAAAAAGCCAATTTGAAATTTCATTTTTTTGCCAAAAATATTTTCCCAGATTTTTTGTGAAAAAAAATATTTGCTTTTTGATCAAAACATTCGAAATAATTACCCAAATATGGAATGTCATACCTCGTTGAGTTTGTTTCTTAAATCCCAATCGAATTGCATTCAAGTTTTGGAATTCTAGGAGGTTTCAATTTTTTGCAAATTTTGATGATATTACAAAAAATTCGAAAATTGGCCAAAAATTAATTTTACAAAATCAGTTTAAAAGTGAAAGGGGTTGTTAGTATTGGTTGTAAGGAGTACAAAATGGTACTCCTTTTTGCTCTCTGACCATTTTTAGTCAAGTTATAGCCAAAAAAGCCAATTTGAAATTTCATTTTTTTTTTGCCAAAAATATTTTCCCAGATTTTTTGTGAAAAAAATATTTGGTTTTTGATCAAAACATTCGAAATAATTACCCAAATATGGAATGTCATACCTCGTTGAGTTTGTTTCTTAAATCCCAATCGAATTGCATTCAAGTTTTGGAATTCTAGGAGGTTTCAATTTTTTGCAAATTTTTGATGGATACAAAAAATTCGAAAATTTGGCCAAAAATTAATTTTACAAAATCAGTTTAAAAGTGAAAGGGGTTGTTAGTATTGGTTGTAAGGAGTACAAAATGGTACTCCTTTTTGCTCTCTGACCATTTTTAGTCAAGTTATAGCCAAAAAGCCAATTTGAAATTTCATTTTTTTGCCAAAAATATTTTCCCAGATTTTTTGTGAAAAAAATATTTGTTTTTTGATCAAAACATTCGAAATAATTACCCAAATATGGAATGTCATACCGCGTTGAGTTTGTTTCTTAAATCCCAATCGAATTGCATTCAAGTTTTGGAATTCTAGGAGGTTTTAATTTTTTGCAAAGATTACCCCTTACAAAAATTCGAAATTTGGCCAAAAATTAATTTACAAAATCAGTTTAAAAGTGAAAGGGGTTGTTAGTATTGGTTGTAAGGAGTAACAAAATGGTACTCCCTTTTTGCTCTCTGACCATTTTTAGTCAAGTTATAGCCAAAAAAGCCAATTTGAAATTTCATTTTTTTGCCAAAATATTTTCCCAGATTTTTTGTGAAAAAAATATTTGGTTTTTTGATCAAAAAACATTCGAAATAATTACCCAAATATGGAATGTCATACCTCGTTGAGTTTGTTTCTTAAATCCCAATCGAATTGCATTCAAGTTTTGGAATTCTAGGAGGTTTCAATTTTTTGCCAAATTTTGATGATGGTACCCCTTACAAAAAATTCGAAAATTTTGACAAAAATTAATTTTACAAAATCAGTTTAAAAGTGAAAGGGGTTGTTAGTATTGGTTGTAAGGAGTACAAAATGTACTCCTTTTTGCTCTCTGACCATTTTTAGTCAAGTTATAGCCAAAAAAGTCAATTTGAAATTTCATTTTTTTGCCAAACATATTTTCCCAGATTTTTTGTGAAAAAAATATTTGCTTTTTTGATCAAAACATTCGAAATAATTACCCAAATATGGAATGTCATACCTCGTTGAGTTGTTTCTTAAATCCCAATCGAATGCATTCAAGTTTTGGAATTCTAGGAGGTTTCAATTTTTTGCAAATTTTGATGATGGTACCCCTTACAAAAAATTCAAAATTTGGCAAAAATTAATTTACAAATCAGTTTAAAGTGAAAGGGGTTGTTAGTATTGTTGTAAGGAGTACAAAATGGTACTTCCTTTTTGCTCTCTGACCATTTTTAGTCAAGTTATAGCCAAAAAAGCCAATTTGAAATTTCATTTTTTTTGCCAAAAATATTTTCCCAGATTTTTTGTGAAAAAAATATTTGGTTTTTGATCAAAACATTCGAAATAATTACCCAAATATGGAATGTCATACCTCGTTGAGTTTGTTTCTTAAATCCCAATCGAATTGCATTCAAGTTTTGGAATTCTAGGAGGTTTCAATTTTTGCAAATTTTGATGATGGTACCCCTTACAAAAAATTCGAAAATTTGGCCAAAAATTAATTTTACAAAATCAGTTAAAAGTGAAAGGGGTTGTTAGTATTGGTTGTAAGGAGTACAAAATGGTACTCCTTTTGCTCTCTGACCATTTTTAGTCAAGTTATAGCCAAAAAAGCCAATTTGAAATTTCATTTTTTTGCCAAAAATATTTCCCAGATTTTTGTGAAAAAAATATTGTTTTTGATCAAAACATTCAAATATTACCCAAATATGGAATGCATACCTCGTTGAGTTTGTTTCTTAAATCCCAATCGAATTGCATTCAAGTTTTGGAATTCTAGGAGTTCAATTTTTTGAAATTTTACAAAAAATTCGAAAATTTGGCCAAAAATTAATTTTACAAAATCAGTTTAAAGTGAAAGGGTTTTAGTATTGGTTGTAAGGAGTACAAAATGGTACTCCTTTTTGCTCTCTGACATTTTTAGTCAAGTTATAGCCAAAAAAGTCAATTTGAAATTTCATTTTTTTGCCAAAAATATTTTCCCAGATTTTTTGTGAAAAAAATATTTGGCTTTTTTGATCAAAACATTCGAAATAATTACCCAAATATGGAATGTCATACCTCGTTGAGTTTGTTTCTTAAATCCCAATCGAATTGCATTCAAGTTTTGGAATTCTAGGAGGTTTCAATTTTTTGCAAATTTTGATGATTGGTAAACCCCTTACAAAAAATTCGAAAATTTGGCCAAAAATTAATTTTACAAAATCAGTTAAAAGTGAAAGGGTTGTTAGTATTGGTTGTAAGGAGTACAAAATGGTACTCCTTTTTCTCTCTGACCATTTTTAGTCAATATAGCCAAAAAGCCAATTTGAAATTTCATTTTTTTGCCAAAATATTTTCCCAGATTTTTGTGAAAAAAATATTTGTTTTTTGATCAAAACATTCGAAATAATTACCCAATATGGAATGTCATACCTCGTTGAGTTTGTTTCTTAAATCCCAATCGAATTGCATTCAAGTTTTGGAATTCTAGGAGGTTTCAATTTTTGCAATTTTGATGTACCTTAAAAAATTCGAAAATTTGGCCAAAAATTAATTTACAAAAATCAGTTTAAAAGTGAAAGGAGTTGTTAGTATTGGTTGTAAGGAGTACAAAATGGTACTCCTTTTTTGCTCTCTGACCATTTTTAGTCAAGTTATAGCCAAAAAAGCCAATTGAAATTTCATTTTTTTGCCAAAAATATTTTCCCAGATTTTTTGTGAAAAAAAATATTTGGTTTTTTGATCAAAACATTCGAAATAATTACCCAAATAGGAATGTCATACCTCGTTGATTTGTTTCTTAAATCCCAATCGAATTGCATTCAATTTTGGAATTCTAGGAGGTTTCAATTTTTGCAAATTTTGATGATTTCAAAAAATTGTTTGCCAAAAATTAATTTTACAAAATCAGTTAAAAGTGAAAGGGGTTGTTATATTGGTGTAAGGAGTACAAAATGGACCCTTTTTGCTCTCTGACCATTTTTAGTCAAGTTATAGCAAAAAAGCCAATTTGAAATTTCATTTTTTGCCAAAAATATTTTCCCAGATTTTTTGTGAAAAAAATATTTGGTATTTTGATCAAAACATTCGAAATAATTACCCAAATATGGAATGTCATACCTCGTTGAGTTTGTTTCTTAATCCCAATCGAATTGCATTCAAGTTTTGGAATTCTAGGCGGTTTCAATTTTTTTGCAAATTTTGATGATGGTACCCCTTACAAAAAATTCGAAAATTGGCCAAAAATTAATTTACAAAATCAGTTTAAAAGTGAAAGGGGTTGTTAGTATTGGTTGTAAGGAGTACAAAATGGTACTCCTTTTTGCTCTCTGACCATTTTTAGTCAAGTTATAGCCAAAAAAGCCAATTTGAAATTTCATTTTTTTGCCAAAAATATTTTCCCAGATTTTTTGTGAAAAAAATATTTGGTATTTTTGATCAAAACATTCGAAATAATTACCCAAATATGGAATGTCATACCTCGTTGAGTTTGTTTCTTAAATCCCAATCGAATTGCATTCAAGTTTTGGAATTCTAGGAGGTTTCATTTTTTGCAAATTTTGATGATGTACCCTTACAAAAAATTCGAAAATTTGGCCAAAAATTAATTTTACAAAATCAGTTTAAAAGTGAAAGGGGTTGTTAGTATTGGTTGTAAGGAGTACAAAATGGTACTCCTTTTTGCTCTCTGACCATTTTTAGTCAAGTTATAGCCAAAAACCAATTTGAAATTCATTTTTTTTGCCAAAAATATTTTCCCAGATTTTTGTGAAAAAAATATTTGGTATTTTGATCAAAAACATTCGAAATAATTACCCAAATATGGAATGTCATACCTCGTTGAGTTGTTTTCTTAAATCCCAATCGAATTGCATTCAAGTTTGGAATTCTAGAGGTTTCAATTTTTTGCAAATTTTGATGAGGTACCCTTACAAAAAATTGAAAATTTGGCCAAAAATTAATTTACAAAATCAGTTTAAAAGTGAAAGGGGTTGTTAGTATTGGTTGTAAGGAGTACAAAATGGTACTCCTTTTTGCTCTCTGACCATTTTTAGTCAAGTTATAGCCAAAAAAGCCAATTTGAAATTTCATTTTTTTGCCAAAAATATTTTCCCAGATTTTTTGTGAAAAAAATATTTGGTATTTTGATCAAAACATTCGAAATAATTACCCCAAATATGGAATGTCATACCTCGTTGAGTTTGTTTCTTAAATCCCAATCGAATTGCATTCAAGTTTTGGAATTCTAGGAGGTTTCAATTTTTTGCAAATTTTGATGATGGTTACAAAATTCAAAATTTGGCCAAAATTAATTTACAAAAATCATTTAAGTGAGGGTTTAGTATTGGTTGTAAGGAGTACAAAATGTACTCTTTTTGCCTCTGACCATTTTTATCAAGTTATAGCAAAAAAGCCAATTTGAAATTTCATTTTTTTGCCAAAAATATTTTCCCAGATTTTTTGGTGAAAAAAATATTTGGTATTTTGATCAAAACATTCGAAATAATTACCCAAATATGGAATGCCATACCTCGTTGAGTTTGTTTCTTAAATCCCAATCGAATTGCATTCAAGTTTTGGAATTCTAGGAGGTTTCAATTTTTTGCAAATTTTGATGATTACCCCTTACAAAAAATTCGAAAATTTGGCCAAAAATTAATTTTACAAAATCAGTTTAAAAGTGAAAGGGGTTGTTAGTATTGGTTGTAAGGAGTACAAAATGTACTCCTTTTTGCTCTCTGACCATTTTTAGTCAAGTTATAGCCAAAAAAGCCAATTTGAAATTTCATTTTTTGCCAAAAATATTTTCCAGATTTTTTGTGAAAAAAATATTTGCTTTTTGATCAAAACATTCGAAATAATTACCCAAATATGGAATGTCATACCTCGTTGAGTTTGTTTCTTAAATCCCAATCGAATTGCATTCAAGTTTTGGAATTCTAGAGGTTTAATTTTTTGCAATTTGTGACCCTTACAAAAAATTCGAAAATTTGGCCAAAAATGAATTTTACAAAATCAGTTTAAAAGTGAAAGGGAGATTGTTAGTATTGGTTGTAAGGAGTACAAAATGGTACTCCTTTTTGCTCTCTGACCATTTTTAGTCAAGTTATAGCCAAAAAAGCCAATTTGAAATTTCATTTTTTTGCCAAAAATATTTTCCCAGATTTTTTGGGAAAAAAATATTTTGTATTTTGATCAAAACATTCGAAATAATTACCCAAATATGGAATGTCATACCTCGTTGAGTTTGTTTCTTAAATCCCAATCGAATTGCATTCAAGTTTTGGAATTCTAGGAGGTTTCAATTTTTTTGCAAATTTTGGATGTCCCTTACAAAAATTCGAAAATTTGGCCAAAAATTAATTTTACAAAATCAGTTTAAAAGTGAAAGGGGTTGTTAGTATTGGTTGTAAGGAGTACAAAATGGTACTCCTTTTTGCTCTCTGACCATTTTTAGTCAAGTTATAGCCAAAAAAGCCAATTTGAAATTTCATTTTTTTGCCAAAAAATATTTTCCCAATTTTTTGTGAAAAAAATATTTGGTTTTTTGATCAAAAACATTCGAAATAATTACCCAAATATGGAATGTCATACCTCGTTGAGTTTGTTTCTTAAATCCCAATCGAATTGCATTCAAGTTTTGGAATTCTAGGAGGTTTCAATTTTTTGCCAATTTTGATGATTACAAAAAATGCGAAAATTTGGACAAAAATTAATTTACAAAATCAGTTTAAAAGTGAAAGGGGTTGTTAGTATTGGTTTGTAAGGAGTACAAATGTACTCCTTTTTGCTCTCTGACCATTTTTAGTCAAGTTATAGCCAAAAAATCCAATTTAAAATTTCATTTTTTTGCCAAAAATATTTTCCCAGATTTTTGGTGAAAAAAATATTTGCTTTTTTTTTATCAAAACATTCGAAATAATTACCCAAATATGGAATGTCATACCTCGTTGAGTTTGTTCTTAAAATCCCAATCGAATTGCATTCAAGTTTTGGAATTCTAGGAGGTTTCAATTTTTTGCAAATTTTGATGATGGTACCCCTTACAAAAAATTCGAAAATTTGGCCAAAAATTAATTTTACAAAATCAGTTTAAAAGTGAAAGGGTTGTTAGTATTGGTTGTAAGGAGTACAAATGGTACTCTTTTTCTCTCTGACCATTTTTAGTCAAGTTATAGCCAAAAAAGCCAATTTGAAATTTCATTTTTTTGCCAAAAATATTTTCCCAGATTTTTTGTGAAAAAAATATTTGGTTTTTTGATCAAAACATTCGAAATAATTACCCAAATATGGAATGTCATACCTGTTGAGTTTTTTCTTAAATCCCAATCGAATTGCATTCAAGTTTTGGAATTCTAGGAGGTTTCAATTTTTGCAAATTTATGGGTACCCTTACAAAAAATTCGAAAATTTGGCCAAAAATTAATTTTACAAAATCAGTTTAAAAGTGAAAGGGGTTGTTAGTATTGGTTGTAAGGAGTACAAAATGTACTCCTTTTTGCTCTCTGACCATTTTTAGTCAAGTTATAGCCAAAAAAGCCAATTTGAAATTTCATTTTTTTGCCAAAAATATTTTCCCAGATTTTTTGTGAAAAAATATTTGGTATTTTGATCAAAACATTCGAAATAATTACCCAAATATGGAATGTCATACCTCGTTGAGTTTGTTTCTTAAATCCCAATCGATTGCATTCAAGTTTGGAATTCTAGGAGTTTCAATTTTTTGCAAATTTGATGGACCCTTACAAAAAATTCGAAAATTTGGCCAAAAATTAATTTACAAAATCAGTTTAAAAGTGAAAGGGGTTGTTAGTATTGGTTGTAAGGGAGTACAAAATGTACTCCTTTTTGCTCTCTGACCATTTTTAGTCAAGTTATAGCAAAAAGCCAATTTGAAATTTCATTTTTTTGCCAAAAATATTTTCCCAATTTTTTGTGAAAAAAATATTTGGTATTTTGATCAAAACATTCGAAATAATTACCCAAATATGGAATGTCATACCTCGTTGAGTTTGTTTCTTAAATCCCAATCGAATTGCATTCAAGTTTTGGAATTCTAGGAGTTTCAATTTTTGCAAATTTTGATGATGGTACCCCTTACAAAAAATTCGAAAATTTGGCCAAAAATAATTTTACAAAATCAGTTTAAAAGTGAAAGGGTTGTTAGTATTGGTTGTAAGGAGTACAAAATGGTACTCCTTTTTGCTCTCTGACCATTTTTAGTCAAGTTATAGCCAAAAAAGCCAATTTGAAATTTCATTTTTTTGCCAAAAATATTTCCCAGATTTTTTGTGAAAAAAATATTTGGTTTTTTGATCAAAACATTCGAAATAATTACCCAAATATGGAATGTCATACCTCGTTGAGTTTGTTTCTTAAATCCCAATCGAATTGCATTCAAGTTTTGGAATTCTAGGAGGTTTCAATTTTTGCAAATTTTGGACCCCTTACAAAAAAATTCGAAAATTTGGCCAAAAATTAATTTTACAAATCAGTTTAAAAGTGAAAGGGTTGTTAGTATTGGTTGTAAGGAGTACAAAATGGTACTCCTTTTTGCTCTCTGACCATTTTTAGTCAAGTTATAGCCAAAAAAGCCAATTTGAAATTTCATTTTTTGCCAAAAATATTTTCCCAGATTTTTTGTGAAAAAAATATTTGCTTTTTGATCAAAACATTCGAAATAATTACCCAAATATGGAATGTCATACCTCGTTGAGTTTGTTTCTTAAATCCCAATCGAATTGCATTCAAGTTTTGGAATTCTAGGAGGTTTCAATTTTTTGCAAATTTTGATGCCTTACAAAAATTCGAAAATTTGGCCAAAAATTAATTTTACAAAATCAGTTTAAAAGTGAAAGGGTTGTTAGTATTGGTTGTAAGGAGTACAAAATGGTACTCCTTTTTGCTCTCTGACCATTTTTAGTCAAGTTATAGCCAAAAAAGCCAATTTGAAATTTCATTTTTTTGCCAAAATATTTTCCCAGATTTTTTGTGAAAAAAATATTTGGTTTTTTGATCAAAACATTCGAAATAATTACCCAAATATGGAATGTCATACCTCGTTGAGTTTGTTTCTTAAATCCCAATCGAATTGCATTCAAGTTTTGGAATTCTAGGAGTTCAATTTTTTGCAAATTTTGATGATTAAAAAAATTCGAAAATTTGGCCAAAAATTAATTTTACAAAATCAGTTTAAAAGTGAAAGGGTTGTTAGTATTGGTTGTAAGGAGTACAAAATGGTACTCCTTTTTGCTCTCTGACCATTTTAGTCAAGTTATAGCCAAAAAAGCCAATTTGAAATTTCATTTTTTTGCCAAAATATTTTCCCAGATTTTTTGTGAAAAAAATTTTGTTTTTTTGATCAAAACATTCGAATAATTACCAAATATGGAATGTCATACCTCGTTGATTTTTTTTTAAATCCAATCGAATTGCATTCAAGTTTTTAATTCTAGGTTTCAATTTTTTGCAATTTGATGATGGTACTTACAAAAATTCGAAATTTGGCCAAAAAATTAATTTACAAAATCAGTTTAAAAGGAAAGGGGTTGTTAGTATTGGTTGTAAGGAGTACAAAATGGTACTCCTTTTTGCTCTCTGACCATTTTTAGTCAAGTTATAGCCAAAAAAGCCAATTTGAAATTTCATTTTTTTGCCAAAAATATTTTCCCAGATTTTTTGTGAAAAAAATATTTGGTTTTTTGATCAAAACATTCGAAATAATTACCCAATATGGAATGTCATACCTCGTTGAGTTTGTTTCTTAAATCCCAATCGAATTGCATTCAAGTTTTGGAATTCTAGGAGGTTTCAATTTTTTGCAAATTTTGGATGATGGTACCCCTTACAAAAAATTCGAAAATTTGGCCAAAAATTAATTTTACAAAATCAGTTTAAAAGTGAAAGGGGTTGTTAGTATTGGTTTAAGGAGTACAAAATGGTACTCCTTTTTGCTCTCTGACCATTTTTAGTCAAGTTATAGCCAAAAAAGCCAATTTGAAATTCATTTTTTTGCCAAAAATATTTTCCCAGATTTTTTGTTGAAAAAAATATTTGGTTTTTGATCAAAACATTCGAAATAATTACCCAAATATGGAATGTCATACCTCGTTGAGTTTGTTTCTTAAATCCCAATCGAATTGCATTCAAGTTTTGGAATTCTAGGAGGTTTTCAATTTTTTGCAAATTTTGATGTTACCTTACAAAAATTCGAAAATTTGGCCAAAAATTAATTTTACAAAATCAGTTTAAAAGTGAAAGGGTTGTTAGTATTGGTTGTAAGGAGTACAAAATGGTACTCCTTTTTGCTCTCTGACCATTTTTAGTCAAGTTATAGCCAAAAAAGCCAATTTGAAATTTCATTTTTTTGCCAAAATATTTTCCCAGATTTTTGTGAAAAAAATATTTGGTTTTTTTGATCAAAACATTCGAAATAATTACCCAAATATGGAATGTCATACCTCGTTGAGTTTGTTTCTTAAATCCCCCAATCGAATTGCATTCAAGTTTTGGAATTCTAGGAGGTTTCAATTTTTGCAAATTTTGATGATGTACCCCTTCAAAAATTCGAAAATTTGGCCAAAAAATTAATTTTACAAAATCAGTTTAAAAGTGAAAGGGGTTGTTAGTATTGGTTGTAAGGAGTACAAAATGTACTCCTTTTTGCTCTCTGACCATTTTTAGTCAAGTTATAGCCAAAAAAGCCAATTTGAAATTTCATTTTTTTTGCCAAACATATTTTCCCAGATTTTTTTGTGAAAAAAATATTTGGTTTTTGATCAAAACATTCGAAATAATTACCCAAATATGGAATGTCATACCTCGTTGAGTTTGTTTCTTAAATCCCAATCGAATTGCATTCAAGTTTTGGAATTCTAGGAGGTTTGATGGTACCCCTTACAAAAAATTCGAAAATTTGCCAAAAATTAATTTTACAAATCAGTTTAAAAGTGAAAGGGTTGTTAGTATTGGTTGTAAGGAGTACAAAATGGTACTCCTTTTTGCTCTCTGACCATTTTTAGTCAAGTTATAGCCAAAAAAGCCAATTTGAAATTCATTTTTTGCCAAAAATATTTTCCCAGATTTTTTGTGAAAAAAATATTTGCTTTTTGATCAAAACATTCGAAATAATTACCCAAATATGGAATGTCATACCTCGTTGAGTTTGTTTCTTAAATCCCAATCGAATTGCATTCAAGTTTTGGAATTCTAGGAGGTTTTAAATTTTTTGCAAATTTTGATGATGTGTACCCTTACAAAAAATGCGAAAATTTGGCCAAAAATTAATTTTACAAAATCAGTTTTAAAAGTGAAAGGGTTGTTAGTATTGGTCTTAAGGAGTACAAATATTTTAGTCAAGTTATAGCCAAAAAGCCCAATTTGAAATTCCATTTTTTTGCCAAAAATATTTTTCCCAGATTTTTGGTTGAAAAAAATATTTGCTTTTTATTTATCAAAACATTCGAAATAATTACCCAAATATGGAATGTCATACCTCGTTGAGTTTGTTTCTTAAATCCAATCGAATTGCATTAAAGTTTTGGAATTCTAGGAGGTTTCAATTTTTGCAAATTTTGATGATGTCAAAAAATTGAAAATTTGGCAAAAATTAATTTACAAATGTTTAAAAGTGAAGGGGTTGTTAGTATTGGTTGTAAGGAGTAAAACTCCTTTTTGCTCTCTGACCATTTTTAGTCAAGTTATAGCCAAAAAAGCCAATTTGAAATTTCATTTTTTTGCCAAAATATTTTCCCAGATTTTTTGTTGAAAAAAATATTTGCTTTTTTTGATCAAAACATTCGAATAATTACCCAAATATGGAATGTCATACCTCGTTGAGTTTGTTTCTAAATCCCAATCGAATTGCATTCAAGTTTTGGAATTCTAGGAGGTTTCAATTTTTTGCAAATTTTGTGATGGTACCCCTTACAAAAAATCGAAAATTTGGCCAAAAATTAATTTTACAAAATCAGTTTAAAAGTGAAAGGGGTTGTTAGTATTGGTTGTAAGGAGTACAAATGGTACTCCTTTTTGCTCTCTGACCATTTTTAGTCAAGTTATAGCCAAAAAAGCCAATTTGAAATTTCATTTTTTTGCCAAAAATATTTTCCCAGATTTTTTGTGAAAAAAATATTTGGTTTTTGATCAAAACATTCGAAATAATTACCCAAATATGGAATGTCATACCTCGTTGAGTTTGTTTCTTAAATCCCAATCGAATTGCATTCAAGTTTTGGAATTCTAGGAGGTTTTTTTTTGCAAATTTTGATGCTTACAAAAATTCGAAAATTTGGCCAAAAATTAATTTTACAAAATCAGTTTAAAAGTGAAAGGGGTTGTTAGTATTGGTTGTAAGGAGTACAAAATGGTACTCCTTTTTGCTCTCTGACCATTTTTAGTCAAGTTATAGCCAAAAAAGCCAATTTGAAATTTCATTTTTTTGCCAAAATATTTTCCCAGATTTTTTTGTGAAAAAATATTTGGTTTTTTGATCAAAACATTCGAAATAATTACCCAAATATGGAATGTCATACCTCGTTGAGTTTGTTTCTTAAATCCCAATCGAATTGCATTCAAGTTTTGGAATTCTAGGAGGTTTCAATTTTTTGCAAATTTTTTGCCTTACAAAAAATTCGAAAATTTGGCCAAAAATTAATTTTACAAAATCAGTTTAAAGTGAAAGGGGTTGTTAGTATTGGTTGTAAGGAGTACAAAT
>NW_022881442.1:0-85285 GCF_004382145.1 Drosophila mauritiana
GTACGGAAACCTTCGCGTCAAGGACTGCAATGTATCAGCGGGCACCACCTTCTGCAGGAGATCGAAAGCGCCAACTTGCGCACAACAACTCATCTCTGGCATGGTCGCCCATTGCAACACCCAGCCTGGACACTTGGACCCAGTCACCATGATCGACGAGGGAATGCTCATCACCAACGATGTAACGATAAATATCACCGACGAAAAGGGAATAAGCCGGATGATATCAGGAACTTACCTGGTATCATATACCGAAAAAAATTAAAAAAACGGCACCTTTACGTCAACAATATCGGAACATCAAAGAAGAAAGCCGCAGTTTCAGCCATGGCCCAAGTAAACGTTCTGAGGCATCTAGAGCGCCTTAGTCTGTCATCAATTCACGGAATGAGCGTTAAAATCTGCAGCACATCAACCACCTCCAATCCCGACTGCCATCAGGCAACACCTGGATCTTTTGCTCTGTCTCCTCCACAGCCTCAATAACCCTGGTCATCATCTTTCTTATCTACCGTCTGAAAGCCAAACGTCAACAACCATCTAAGACCATTGAATCCGGGGACGACTTCATCTTAAGACAAGGAGGAGTTAACACGAGCAAGTCAGAGGGGTGCGACGACCCGCCGAAATGCCATCCAAGACCGGATGGACCAACAATAACATCGGCGACGCTGAGCCAGCCCAGTAACGCATTTCGCTTTAGCGAAAGCGATGTGCAAGGGTCAGCGTAATGCGAGGCGGGCATGTGCGCGCTGGGTGACCGTCGAAGGCACGGAACTCCAGACGGCACGAGGCGCTGACTAAGCGCTCTGCTGGGACCGCTGCCTCCAACCGAAGACTTGGCGGCCTGAATAAATTTGATTTGCATTTAGTTCGTAAGATACCAGAATTCAGAGCAGTTGGCTCTAATAAAAAGAACCATTCAATACAAACGTATTTGGTTTAATTTACATACATTATTATATACATCATACATATAATATCGACAGTTATTGTATAGTTTCGCAACAATTTATGTAATCATTTAATTCTCTACCGTTAAGTTTAGTCATCAAATTTAATGATTGTCCGCGAAGGACAGTTTTAAATTAATACATCCAAAAAAAAAAAAAAAAAAAAATTAACTGTCTCTGTGCTTGCTCTTTTATTACAATCCGCAAACTCCGACGTTCGTCTGCATCAAAGAATCGCTCCAAAGCAACTGAGCGTCTATAGAATCGCCGGCGCGACTTAATGGCTCGATTTTCTTATCGCCGAACCCCAACACCAATGCAAAGAGATCCATGTGTGTGCGTGTGCGTGTGTCTGTGTATGTGTGTGGGCTTAGAGTCGAGTATAATGCTGATTTTCCAAATAGCTGATAACCGCGCTTAAGTACCATATAGTATAGTAGAATTCATTTTTGGCAATCTATAAAGCTATGCTTATTGCGTGACTTATTTTTATTGGTCCTATGGACCGTTTATTTTGCTATTTACAAAAAAAAATATTTTCTATTAATTTGGTGACTCTAAATTTAGAATTTTTCTTGATGTTTGGCCATTCTCCACCTCCTGGCATCCAGCTCCTGCTTATCCTGCTCATGCTGCTTATGCTGCTGCTTATCCTGCTCATCCTGTGATCCTGATCTGTGTCTCTCTTTCTCTCTCTCTGGTAGGTAGCCTCTTTATCGTCTTTTTGGCCGCACTGCTCTTTTTGGTGACTTGTGTGTGTGTGTGTGTATGAAAGTTTTCTTGCTTTTGGGGAAAAAACCTATAATTCTGGTGAACCCACCTCCGTGTAACTTGCTCCTCCTAGTATTCCAAACGTGTGTGCATTGCGTTGTCGTCGTCTTCAGTTCTTCTGTGTGAAAATATAATTTTCCGAAGCAGCCACTTCACAAGTGGTTTACTGGAGTGTATGCCTTCTTTTCGGCGGTGTTCTGGTTTCAAAACTATATTGGTTTATAGTTTGATTCTCTTCCTCCGTGTCCCATTCCTTATCGTCATCCACATCCATCACCATTATGCCATTCAGTGTGGGAAACTTTATGACGGGCAAAGTTATGCCCTGCTGATTGCCTTCATTCATCAGCTTCTGGATGAGATTGGCGATATCCTCGCGCTTCTTGGTTACTGTGAGCAGGTCAAACCAATCGATCAGCTCCCTAATGGGCAGCTTATAGTTAACGATGGGTTTTGTGAAGAATTGCTCCGCATACTGCAGCAGATAGAGGCCGCAATCGGTGAGATTCTCCTGCTGCGGCACCTCCACAATGAGACCTGGCATATTATCCCCGTTGAAGATGCGCGCCCGCTCTTTCGGATACTTTGCCTTGTACTCGAAGTTGAGGTAATCATGCAATATGGCAATATCTCGATCGCGTGAGTTGCCCTCCAACGAATCGAAGATGAGAATCAATGGCTGTTTGATTGGAATGTCTTCGCCGGGTGTCTGTACATCATGGTTAACCACGGAGGTCTTCAGGTTTGGAAAACATATGATGGCCAGTATCCAATGGGACTTCTCGTTGAATGGTATTATGATGAAATCCTTCTCGAATATATTCACGGTTCGTGTCCACTTCTTTACCCTTTCGTGACGCCTCTTGGCCACCGGCTCCTTCGTGTTGTTGGGACTCGTCTCTGTGGTCAATCTCATGTGGAAAAATGTGCTAAAGATGTGCGTCCTATCGCGCTGACCTCTGGTATGATGTTATTCTTTAGCCAGCGCAGATAAAAATCAATGATTATGTCGTTCAGAAATGAGCCTTCCTTGAGACACATATAGTCCTTAATGGTGATGCTCAGGCCACCGGTTCCGGTGGGCGGATATGTGAAAAGCGTTGGATTCTCGTCGACGGAGAGTCTTCCCTCTGTTTGGCCATTGGCGGCGGCGGTGGTCTCCTCATCCTCGCTGCTCAACAGCACAATGACTTCATCGTCAAAGTCCCTGCTTATTATCCAGTTGCTGTTCCGGCGCAGGCGACTCTTCTCTGCGCGTTCTGCAGGTGTGGGTATAGTGTCACTAGTTGCTTTCTCGGCTGGCGCCGGTATGGATGCAACATTCGGTTGCACCCGCGATTGAGATCCACCAGCTGTCTCTTCCGATTTCTTGCTAACAGTGGCATGTGCGACTTGGTCCTTCGACTGGATTGACTGGGAGCTTGCGAGAGCGTCTCCAGCTGGTTGCACGCCCTGGAGACCATTGCTCTTCTTTGGAGAATTTGAGTGTTACCCGTGGGGGTTTGATTTCCCTGTTTATTGCCAGATGAACCTGGGTTGTCTTGAGCACCAGCAACTTGATAACCATTGCTGTCCTCTGCAGAATGACACTTCTTCTGTTTCTTGGTCTTGGGAGTATTGTCGTCTTGATCCACCGACGATATCACTTGGGCAGTACTACTCTTCTTTGGAGAATTTGAGGTGTTACCCGTAGGGGTTTGACTTCCCTGTTTATTGCCAGATGAACCTGGGTTGTCTTGAGCACCAGCAACTTGATAACCATTGCTGTCCTCTGCAGAATGACACTTCTTCTGTTTCTTGGTCTTGGGAGTATTGGCGTCTTGATTCGCCGACGATATCGCTTTGTCAGCATTGGTGTCTCCCGGAGCGCGATGTCTTTTCTTGTGCTTCTTGCCTTTGGTTGCAGATGGCTGGCAACCATTGTTGGCCACCGAAGTCTCCGATGGCTTGACAACCGCACGAGATGGTGGCACTTCAACGGGCACCGCGTTGGGAAGAGCGGCACCAGCGGACGCCTTTGACTGATGCACCTTCTTGTTGAACTCCTCCGCATGGGCAATCGTATCGGCAATGGTATCACCGATGGCGAAGCCCACCGAGACCACCGATGGCTTGACAACCGGAAGAGATGGTGGCTCTTCAACGGGCACCGCGTTGCGAGGAGCGGCATCAGCGGACGCCCTGGACTGATGCACCTTCTTGTAGAACTCCTCCGCCTTGGCAATCTTATCGGCAATGGTATCACCGATGGCGAATCCCACAGAGACCACCAAATGGATAATACCACCGGCATTCTCCATGCAATCAATCGTGATGTTATCCTCCATATGAAGGTTCATCTTGAGAACAGCTTTTGCACTGTAAACGCATGGATGGGCAGCTTGAAGGTGACGATGTGCTGCTTTCCAGTGCTGTAGATAATGAGCACCTTGGCACTCCGTTTATCCTTATCCGTGTCGGCTCGATTGATCAGCAATTGACGGGAGACTATAATGAAGTCGTTATGGGCGATTCGACTTACCATTTTCGGAGCCGATTCAACACAACATATGTACGCTAACGTTATGAATGTTATGAACGTTATGGGCTCATCTGAAACTGAAGTTTCAGAATACGATTGCAAAGTCTCGGGCTGCTTGATGTACAAGTTCACTGGATGGGTGAAGTCACCTTACACGGTGACTTCGATCACTATATTTCCTTTCATTTTGCAACCAGTGTGATTTATGCGATATTTGATACCACAAAAATTTGGTTTCTCCCGATTTTATGATTTGTTTTAAACGGCGTACCAAGTATCCAAAAATCATCTGAGAGATCGCGTGCGGAAGGAGGCCGAGTGTCCGGAGTGTTAACAGAAGGATCTCGGAAGTGTGAACGCGCGGTCAAACGAGAATACCATATGCACAATATTGACCCTGATGTTGAAAGAAGAAGCACCATTATCACCCCTGTGGAAATTCCGTTAAATTACGTTTCGGCCATTCCTTCGATGTGGCCGTCACTTCATTCCAGGGGGGGAGGAGTTACCGATATAGCAGTACAGAGTATAATAAATTGAAATGAAGTAAATGAAATATTAACCAAGTAACCTCTGATTAAAGTGTGTGGTAATCTGCTGGATAGGCTGAGTGGTGTGGAGGCACCCGAGAAAGCAGCCCAGAGGATTGTGTGGCAACCGTACCATTAGTAGGCCAAGGCCAAAAAGGAAGAATACGGACTACCGCGCCCAGTTCAACTGTTCACTAAATTCACTCGTCACAAATGAAACATAAACGAGCATTAAACATAAACTAATATAAAAAAAATATTGTCCACAATTATTATTCGAATTTTCTAAAAAATCTTTATCTTTTCTCAGATTTTAAGATGAGTACACACCTCAACACGCATACATCAATTGTCAAGGTTGAGTGAAACCACATTTACATCCAGTTTACGCTCTTCGAAGATTAAAAATAAATACCGCAAATACCTTATAATTAGTTAGCGCTTTCCTAAAAAAAAAAATTCCGCTGATACGTTTCAAGTATTAAGTGAACAACTCTCTCAACTGCTGTATAGCAAAGACACTTGACAAAATAATAGCGAAAAGACTCTGGTGGCTAGTGACATATAACAATCTAATTAACGACAACCAATTCGGATTCAAAAAAGGCAAATCGACTTCGGACGTCTACTCTATGTAGACTATCTCATAACGAAGTCAAAAATGTACACCTCCCTCGTCACTCTTGATTTTTCAAGAGCCTTCGATCGAGTAGGTGTGCACTCCATAATCCAGCAATTGCAGGAATGGAAAACGGGCCCCAAAATAATAAAATACATTAAAAACTTCATGAGCAACAGAAAAATAACTGTCAGCGTCAGTCCGCATACATCAAACCCATTACCCCTATTCAACGGAATTCCCCAAGTTCACCCATATCCGTAATACTTTTCCTCATAGCATTCAATAAATTATCCAACATCATATCCCTACATAAAGAAATTAAATTCAATGCATATGCCGACGACTTCTTCCTTATAATAAATTTCAACAAAAACACAAATACAAATTTCAACTTAGACAATCTACTCGACGATATAGAAAATTGGTGCTCCTACTCAGGGGCATCGCTATCCCTATCCAAATGTCAACATCCACATATGCAGAAAACGTCACTGCACATGCAAGATAAGCTGCAAAAACATCCAAATTCCTACCGTTACTTCCTTAAAAATTCTAGGAATGACCTTAAACAACAAATACAAATGGAACACACACATAAACTTACTTCTACCCAAACTACACAACAAGCTAAATATAATAAAATGCTTATCTAGTCTTAAATTTAATTGCAACACGCATACACTACTTAATGTCGCAATTATAGCCAAACTAGAGTATGGTTTGTTTGTACGGCCATGCTCCCAAAAGCATTCAAATAAAAACACGTTTAACTCCGCTATCCGTCTAGCTCTCGGCGCCTATCGTTCTACCCCAATAAATAACTTACTTACGAATCGAATACTCCCCCTTAGAAATGAAACGAGACCTTCAAATAGCCAAACTATCCCAAAACCTAATCTTCTCCAAAAACACACCAATACATAAGTTCTTGAAGCCTAAAAAAGCTAATAAGAAAAAAACATCAACAATAGACCGAACAATCAAGCTTAGCCTAGAACTTAATCTACCCTACAAACCAATAAAACTCCATAAACACCCATCATGGACCCTCCCCAATCTAATAGACACGTCACTTAGAATCCATAAGAAAGAACAAACATCTCCAGACCAATACAGAAAATTATACGAACACACAAAGAATAACCTCAAAACACATAATTTCATATTCACGGACGGTTCAAAAATTAATTACACAATATCATTCGCCATTACAACGGAGACAGACGTCTTGAAATACGGCATACTGCCCCATATTCATCCGTCCTCACCTCCGAAACAATCGCAATCCTAGAAGCCATAGAACTTACTAAAAACCGAAGAGGCAAATTTATTATCTGTTCCGACTCCCTATCAGCAATAGATTCAATTCAAAACACAAATAATAACACTTTTACCCAAGCAGAATACGATCGCTAATAACGCAACACGCACCTAAAATTAAAATAATGTGGATTCCTGGCCATTCAGGAATAAAAGGAAATGAACTAGCCGATCAAGCTGCAAAATCAGCAAGCAGTATGCCACTAATTCTTACCCCAAACATAAATACCACAGATATAAAAAACACCTTAAAGCCGACCTTGCGAAAAACAGAAAGAACACATAATAAACTGCAGTCCATGGTACCAATCTATTAACACGAACACCTCACACACATGCGATTACCTTAAACCCACCCAAATTGGACCAGACTCGACCAAATAAAAATAATACGACTTCGACTAGGACACACAAACATATCCCACCAACACTACCTAAATCCCAATTCAATACCAACTTGTCCGTTTTGCCAAGGTGACATTTCTTTAAACCACATATTAAACTCATGCCCATCCCTCCTACAAGCCAAGCAACAACACCAACCTCTAGACCTTCTTAGCAAACCAATCGAGATAACATACAAAAACTGATACTTTTCCTCAAAAAAACCAAATTATACCACAAAATCTAAAAACAAAACAGACATTTGTACATAACAAGCCAGCTTTTAGTTACCAAAAGATATTAACTAAATTAAGATATAATAACATTGTAAATAAATATAGCTGTAAGCCCGTAGCTAATGCTATACTATCTAAGTTAGTCTAGTTTTGTAAACTATTCTATCTAATAATAATAAATAAATATATATATAAGAAAAATTTTAAGACACATTGTAAAATGGAGCATAAACTACTATGCCCTGTTAACCCAATATGTCCCGTGAAGCCATAGCTAGATTCAGGCAGACAATAATGTAAAAGAAAAATTTTTTTTTTGACTAACATTGACAAAATAGAAAAAGAAAGAAAGAAAGAAATAATTCCCAATATAAATGTATATAGAGACAAATGGAATAAGAAAACTAAAAACATATATAAAATAAAGAAGATTTTCTACCAAACTGTAAAAGTAGTATTGTAGTATGCACATATCGGTTAATTACTGTACTGTATAATCATAACTTAAAAGCACATTGTAGCACTCCGTTACAATGTGTACTTATACAGTCAAGCCCTAGTGTATGTGTAATACAAAGCTCCCACCTGCATATATATCTCTCTGTCTCATTAACTGTCTCTCAAAACAGCTCTCAACAGAGCCACCAAGGAGCTGAAGGAAACTCTGGTCAGGCTAAGGAAGGAGGCCCTCGACAGCTTTGTTGGTAATCTCGCGCCGGGTGATCCCCACCACAACCTGTGGAATGTTACCAAGCGCATCAAGAGGCCACTGAAGAGGATCCCGCCCATCAGAAGACAAGACAACTCATGGTGCAGAACTGAGACCGAAAGAGCCAACGCATTCGCCGAGCACTTGGAGGAAGTCTTCACACCAGCTCGATGTTCCCAAATGAAGCAGCCGAAACAGCCAGGCTCCTGTCAGAACCTCTCTCTGACTCCGAGTCGATACCCCAGGCCACGGAAGAGGAGATCAGCAATTTAATAGCGGCAATGGGTAACCACAAGGCTCCAGGCGATGATGCCATCAATGCCATTGCTATAAAGCTCTCCCCCCTATTAGCAAGTCACTAATCACGACCATAATAAATAAGTGCTTGCAATTGGGGCACTTCCCTTCATCATGGAAACGCGCCGAAGTAGTTATGATCCTGAAGCCTGGTAAACATGAAGCCAATCCCGCCTCCTACCGCCCGATCAGCTTACTACCAGTACTCTCCAAGATACTCGAAAGAGTATTTTTGTCCAGAGTATTGCCGGTGATTGAGGAGGCTGGTCTGATCCCTGATCACCAGTTTGGCTTTAGGCGCCGCCACGGGACACCAGAGCAAGGCCACCGAGTAGCGCAATATATCCTGGACGCCTTTGAGAATAAGAAATACTGCCTAGCAGTAATGCTGGACATTAAGCAAGCCTTTGATCGTGTTTGGCACCCCGGTCTCCTCCTAAAGCTCAAAAACGGCCTGCCCCAGCCATATTTCAAGTTCTTAAAATCGTTCCTGGAGGGCAGAAGATTCGCCGTCAGGTGTGGAGAAGCGCGCTCAGACGTCAAAGAAGCCCGTGCAGCCCCAAGGAAGTGTTCTCGGTCCGTTCCTCTACAACGCGTATACGGCTGACCTGCCGGTGATACCGAGCCAGTACATTATGGCAGCCACTTACGCCGATGATACTGGGTTCCTAACAACAGCAGATACCCCAGCAGAGGCCTCCCAGACTATGCAGGAGCAACTAGATCTACTGAACACGTGGCACACGAGATGGAATATATCGGTAAACAGCGACAAGTCAACCGCTACCACCTTCGCAACTAGGCGCGGCACTTGCCCACCAGTCAGTTTCAACGGGTTCCCAATCCCAGAGGTAGCCAATCCAAATTATCTTGGCTTTACACTGGACAGGAGACTTACATGGAGACCACACCTGCTAACGGAAACAGGCGGAGAACCGAGTCCGTGAATTCTACTGGCTGATGGGCACAATCTAAGCTACCGACTTCCACTAAGCTCCTTATCTACAAAGCGATCATAAGGCCAATCTGGACGTATGGCATTCAACTGTGGGGCACTGCATCGAAAAGTAACATCACATTATCCAGACATTCGAAAACAAAACGCTCCGCACAGTCACAAACGCTCACCCTTTCCACGATAATGCCACTATACACGAGGTCCTCAGCTTCCCCTGGGTGAAGGATGAGATTTACATGCAGAGGCTTCATGGCACAAGACCTGCTGGACACCAGTCAACGCACCAGAGCTGCACCGATCATTTGGACCTCTCTGGGATTAGACACGCAAATTGACAGTTATTGTATAGTTTCGCCAATTAATTCTCTACCGTTAAGTTTAGTCATCAAATTTAACCGCGAAGGACAGTTCATCCAAAAAAAAAAAAAAAAAAAAATTAACTGTCTCTCTCTCTCTGTGCTTGCTCTTTTATTACAATCCGCAAACTCCGACGTTCGTGCATCAAAGAATCGCTCCAAAGCAACTGAGCGTCTATAGAATCGCCGGCGCGACTTAATGGCTCGATTTTCTTATCGCCGAACCCCAACACCAATGCAAAGAGATCCATGTGTGTGCGTGTGCGTGTGTCTGTGTATGTGTGTGGGCTTAGAGTCGAGTATAATGCTGATTTTCCAAATAGCTGATAACCGCGCTTAAGTACCATATAGTATAGTAGAATTCATTTTTGGCAATCTATAAAGCTATGCTTATTGCGTGACTTATTTTTATTGGTCCTATGGACCGTTTATTTTGCTATTTACAAAAAAAAATATTTTCTATTAATTTGGTGACTCTAAATTTAGAATTTTTCTTGATGTCTGGCCATTCTCCACCTCCTGGCATCCAGCTCCTGCTTATCCTGCTCATGCTGCTTATCCTGCTCATCTGCTTATCCTGCTCATCCTGTGATCCTGATCTGTGTCTCTCTTTCTCTCTCTCTGGTAGGTAGCCTCTTTATCGTCTTTTTGGCCGCACTGCTCTTTTTGGTGACTTGTGTGTGTGTGTGTATGAAAGTTTTCTTGCTTTTGGGGGAAAAAACCTATAATTCTGGTGAGCCCACCTCCGTGTAACTTGCTCCTCCTAGTATTCCAAACGTGTGTGCATTGCGTTGTCGTCGTCTTCAGTTCTTCTGTGTGAAAATATAATTTTCCGAAGCAGCCACTTCAGAAGTGTTACTGGAGTGTATGCCTTCTTTTCGGCGGTGTTTCTGGTTTCAAAACTATATTGGTTTATATTTGATTCTCTTCCTCCGTGTCCATTCCTTATCTCATCCACATCCATCACCATTATGCCATTCAGTTGGGAAACTTTATGACGGGCAAAGTTATGCCTGCTGATGCCTTCATTCATCAGCTTCTGGATGAATTGGCGATATCCTCGCGCTCTTGGTTACTTTGAGCAGGTCAAACCAATCGATAGCTCCCTAATGGGCAGCTTATAGTTAACGATGGGTTTTCTGAAGAATTGCTCCCATACTGCAGCAGATAGAGGCCGCAATCGGTGAGATTCTCTGCTGCGCACCTCCACAATGAGACCTGCATATTATCCCCGTTGAAGATGCGCGCCCGCTCTTTCGGATACTTTGCCTTGTACTCGAAGTTGAGGTAATCATGCAATATGGCAATATCTCGATCGCGTGAGTTGCCCTTCAACGAATCGAAGATGAGAATCAATGCTGTTTGATTGGAATGTCTTCGCCGGGTGTCTGTACATCATGGTTAACCACGGAGGTCTTCAGGTTTGGAAAACATATGATGCCAGTATCCAATGGGACTTCTCGTTAAATGGTATTATGATGAAATCCTTCTCGAATATATTCACGGTTCGTGTCCACTTCTTTACCCTTTCGTGACGCCTCTTGGGCCACCGGCTCCTTCGTGTTGTTGGGACTCGTCTCTGTGGTCAATCTCATGTGGAAAAATGTGCTAAAGATGTGCGTCCTATCCGCTGACCCTCTGGTATGATGTTATTCTTTAGCCAGCGCAGATAAAAATCAATGATTATGTCGTTCAGAAATGAGCCTTCCTTGAGACACATATAGTCCTTAATGGTGATGCTCAGGCCACCGGTTCCGTGGGCGGATATGTGAAAAGCGTTGGATTCTCGTCGACGGAGAGTCTTCCCTCTGTTTGGCCATTGGCGGCGGCGGTGGTCTCCTCATCCTCGCTGCTCAACAGCACAATGACTTCATCGTCAAAGTCCCTGCTTATTATCCAGTTGCTGTTCCGGCGCAGGCGACTCTTCTCTGCGCGTTCTGCAGGTGTGGGTATGGTGTCACTAGTTGCTTTCTCGGCTGGCGCCGGTATGGATGCAACATTCGGTTGCACCGCCGATTGAGATCCACCAGCTGTCTCTTCCGATTTCTTGCTAACAGTGGCATGTGCGACTTGGTCCTTCGACTGGATTGACTGGGAGCTTGCGAGAGCGTCTCCAGCTGGTTGCACGCCCTGGAGACCATTGCTCTTCTTTGGAGAATTTGAGTTGTTACCCGTGGGGGTTTGATTTCCCTGTTTATTGCCAGATGAACCTGGGTTGTCTTGAGCACCAGCAACTTGATAACCATTGCTGTCCTCTGCAGAATGACACTTCTTCTGTTTCTTGGTCTTGGGAGTATTGGCGACTTGATTCGCCGACGATATCGCTTTGTCAGCATTGGTGTCTCCCGGAGCGCGATGTCTTTTCTTGTGCTTCTTGCCTTTGGTTGCAGATGGCTGGCAACCAATGTTGGCCACCGAAGTCTCCGATGGCTTGACAACCGCACGAGATGGTGGCACTTCAACGGGCACCGCGTTGGGAAGAGCGGCACCAGCGGACGCCTTTGACTGATGCACCTTCTTGTTGAACTCCTCCGCATGGGCAATCGTATCGGCAATGGTATCACCGATGGCGAAGCCCACCGAGACCACCGATGGCTTGACAACCGGAAGAGATGGTGCTCTTCAACGGGCACCGCGTTGCGAGGAGCGGCATCAGCGGACCCCTGGACTGATGCACCTTCTTGTAGAACTCCTCCGCCTTGGCAATCTTATCGGCAATGGTATCACCGATGGCGAATCCCACAGAGACCACCAAATGGATAATACCACCGGCATTCTCCATGCAATCAATCGTGATGTTATCCTCCATATGAAGGTTCATCTTGAGAAACAGCTTTTGCACTGTAAACGCATGGATGGGCAGCTTGAAGGTGACGATGTGCTGCTTTCCAGTGCTGTAGATAATGAGCACCTTGGCACTCCGTTTATCCTTATCCGTGTCGGCTCGATTGATCAGCAATTGACGGGAGACTATAATGAAGTCGTTATGGCGATTCGACTTACCATTTTCGGAGCCGATTCAACACAACATATGTACGCTAACGTTATGAATGTTATGAACGTTATGGGCTCATCTGAAACTGAAGTTTCAGAATACGATTGCAAAGTCTCGGGCTGCTTGATGTACAAGTTCACTGGATGGGTGAAGTCACCTTACACGGTGACTTCGATCACTATATTCCTTTCATTTTGCAACCAGTGTGATTTATGCGATATTTGATACCACAAAAATTTGCTTTCTCCCGATTTTATGATTTGTTTAAACGGCGTACCAAATATCCAAAAATCATCTGAGAGATCGCGTGCGGAAGGAGGCCGAGTGTCGGAGTGTTAACAGAAGGATCTCGGAAGTGTGAACGCGCGGTCAAACGAGAATACCATATGCACAATATTGACCCTGATGTTGAAAGAAGAAGCACCATTATCACCCCTGTGGAAATTCCGTTAAATTACGTTTCGGCCATTCCTTCGATGTGGCCGTCACTTCATTCCAGGGGGGAGGAGTTACCGATATCGCAGTACAGAGTATAATAAATGAAATGAAAGTAAATGAAATATTAACCAAGTAACCTCTGATTAAAGTGTGTGGTAATCTGCTGGATAGGCTGAGTGGTGTGGAGGCACCCGAGAAAGCAGCCCAGAGGATTGTGTGGCAACCGTACCATTAGTAGGCCAAGGCCAAAAAGGAAGAATACGGACCACCGCGCCCAGTTCAACTGTTCACTAAATTCACTCGTCACAAATGAAACATAAACGAGCATTAAACATAAAGTAATATAAAAAAAATATTGTCCACAATTATTATTCGAATTTTCTAAAAAATCTTTATCTTTTCTCAGATTTTAAGATGAGTACACACCTCAACACGCATACATCAATTGTCAAGGTTGAGTGAAACCACATTTACATCCAGTTTACGCTCTTCGAAGATTAAAAATAAATACCGCAAATACCTTATAATTAGTTTGCGCTTTCCTAAAAAAATTAAATTCCGCTGATACGTTTCAAGTATTAAGTGAACAACTCCGGTGCCATTGGTGTAGTATGCGCCTATGTAATATTAAGAACATTTAAGTATAATAGCATACTAACATATAGCAGCACTTTGTTTCTATGTTTATGTTTATGTTTATGCAACCAATAAGGCCCAAGGCGGATGTAACATGATCGTACACTTGAAGGCTACAAAGTATATAGTAAGTGCATGGTCAGCATTCCCACGCCGACCAAATGCATAATACATAAGTACATAGATCGCTCTCTCGATAAGCCTAGATATATAAGATATACATAAGAAAGCCGCTCCGCCGCTGGCGTATCCGGCAGCGCAGCTACGCGGCTTAGCCTAAGACGAAATATATTCAAAACTCACAACGCAGACACTGTAAAGACGTTGAACTGGCAGAACCATTTCCGCCAAACAAAAATTTAATAAAAATCAAATAAAAACCTAATTCAGCCTGACGGCTGCAATCAAAACCAAAAGACTTGTGTTATCAATGAACGACCCATTACATGGCGACCGTGACAGTCGTCCAACGATGGACAAATTAACGAAATAAAAAACACATATTGGAGGAAAACTGGACTGGAAGGCTGAGGAAGAAGACCGAGGAATCATTACATGGAACTTACAATTGCCAAAACTAAGGAAATATCTGAGTGAGTAGAGTTGTATTGAGTTATGGGAAAACACCGTGGCGGTCTAAATACCAAGCTGAACAAACGTATAGCCCACGTAAGGTGGCTAATATACGGTCAGCAAACGCCACCGGTTTGGTCGAAAGCTCTAAGGCTACATGCAGAGCTAGACCACTTGCTTCAATATCAGGAAGAATTGAAGACCCAAAAACTCGAGAAAACTTACTCAGAAAATACTAAAAATATAACAATAATTAATGAAGTTCCAAAACCAAAGGCATGTCCAGCACCAGCACCAGCACTAACGAAGGCTAAAAAGTCCTGCCCCCCGGACTGCGAAGGAGTCTGGAGTCCTCACTGCCTGGGGACTTGTGAGCAGCCATCAACATCATCAGCAGCCCAGAAATAGACAGCAGCAAGGGAGTATCAGCGTGCCACCCCCGGCGACGCCCAGCTGACACCAGGAGATGAACATCAGCAGCACTAAAATATTAACTAATTAACAATAAATATAAATATATATATATATAAGAAAAATTTTAAGACACATTGTAAAATGGAGCATAAACTACTATGCCCTGTTAACCCAATATGTCCCGTGAAGCCATAGCTAGATTCAGGCAGACAATAATGTAAAAGAAAATTTTTTTTTTTGACTAACATTGACAAAATAGAAAAAGAAAGAAAGAAAGAAATAATTCCCAATATAAATGTATATAGAGACAAATGGAATAAGAAAACTAAAAACATATATAAAAATAAAGAAGATTTTCTACCAAACTGTAAAAGTAGTATTGTAGTATGCACACATATCGGTTAATTACTGTACTGTATAATCATAACTTAAAAGCACATTGTAGCACTCCGTTGCAATGTGTACATATACAGTCAAGCCCTAGTGTATGCGTAATACAAAGCTCCTACCTGCATATATATCTCTCTGTCTCATTAACTGTCTCTCAAAACAGCTCTCAACAGAGCCACCAAGGAGCTGGATCAATGCATTGATCTGGAATCAGGATTCCACCAAATTTTAATGAAAAATTCAGATATTGAAAAAACAGCATTCTCTATAAATAACGGAAAATTTGAATTCTTACGTATGCCATTTGGGTTAACAAACGCCCCTAGAATATTTCAAAGAGCAATGGATGACATATTGAGAGAACAAGTCGGAAAAACTTGTCATGTTTATATGGATGATATAATAATCTTTTCTAATACAATTGAACAACATTACACAGATTTAATTCAAATAATAAATATATTACAACAAGCTAATATGAAAATTTCTCTAGAAAAATCAAAATTCTTTAAATTAGAAACAGCATTTCTAGGTTATATAGTATCTCACAATGTAATTAAAACAGATCCTGAGAAAATCTCCACAATTATGAAGTATCCGATTCCACAAAACATTAGAGAACTTCGAAGTTTTCTAGGCCTCACCGGCTATTACCGTAAATTTGTCCGAAATTATGCAAAAATTGCAAAACCTTTAACCAAATACCTAGGAGGAGATAATGGAAAAATTTCTAGAAGAATGTCTACAAAAATTACAATACATTTAGACGACCCAGCTGTTAAAGCTTTTAAAGAACTTAAAGATAATTTAATAGCACAAGTGGAATTAGTTCAACCAGATTATAACAAAAAATTCACTTTAACAACAGACGCATCAGATGTAGCTATCGGAGCAGTTTTATCACAGGATAATAAACCAATTACTTTCATATCCAAAACTTTAAATAAAACCGAACAACTTTATGCCACAAATAAAAAAGAATTGTTGGCAATAGTTTGGGCTCTTAAAAATCTCAGGAATTACTTATATGGTGTAATTGGTATAGAAATACAAACAGACCATCAATCTTTATCTTTCACAATCTCAGATAAAAACCCGAACGTAGAAATGAAAAGATGGTACTCCTTTATAGAAAGTTTCACCCCGAAAATAATATATAAACCCGGAACAACTAATGTCGTAGCCGACGCATTATCTCGAATAAAAATAAATAATATTACTAACAGCGACTTAGAACAATCAAACTCAGATCAAAATACACAGCATTCTGCCGAAAGTAGTTTTGAAAATGTAATACAAGAGACCCGAAAACCGTTAAATCAGTTTCAACAACAACTGTTATTAACAAAGGGGAGGTATACAATACATGAGTCATTGAATGTTTTTGATAAGACTAGACATATAATTGAATATGATACGCCAGAAAACTTAATAGAAATATTAAGGGAATATCTAAAACCAAACATAACGGTAGGAATTCATTGCACTTTAGAAGATCTTTATCATATTCAATTACCATTAAAAAATAACTTTAACAACAAATTTCTTTATACTAAAATATTTCTACAAGACGTGGAAAATAACGAAGATAAGGCTATCATAATAGAAGAAACACATAGTCGTGCTCACAGAGGATTAGACGAAAATTATAAACAAATTAATAGATTATTTTATTGGCCAAATTTATATATCAAATTAAAGGAATACATAAAAATTGTACAATTTGCAACGAAAATAAATACAACCGGCATCCTATTAAAATCCCTATTGGGGAAGCTCCTATTCCAACTAAAGAAGAAGAGAATTTACACATCGACATTTTTTACGCGCAAAGTCTCATTTTCTTAACCTGTATTGACGCATATTCAAAATTCCTGGTTGTAAAAGAAATTCAAAATAAACTAAACATCGAGAATAAAGTAATGGAATTACTCCAACATTTTCCCCACGCCAAAGTAATTATGACAGATAATGAACCGAGCTTCACCTCTGCTCAATTTAAATCCTTTGCACAAAGATGTGGTTTAACTCTACATTTCGCCGACCCCAGACACAGTACCTCGAACGGACAAGTAGAAAGAGCACATTCAACATTAACAGAATTAGCTCGTTGTATAAAAGAAGAATTTAATCTCACTGACTATTCTGAAATAATTATTAGAGCCGCAAAAGAATTCAATCAAAGCATTCATTCTACAACAAACCAAAAACCCTTTGATATTCTATATAATAAAATTAATCACGAAAACATTTCAAGAATTCTAAAGAACACACAAGAAAAAATGTTAGTAACACACAATGAAGGTCGCAGAGAAAAAGAATATCACGTAGGTCAAGTTGTTTATGAGAAAAAACACGGCGAAAGAAATAAGCTAAAAACTAGATATAAAAAACAGGTTGTTAAGGAAAACTTACCTAACAAAGTTATAATAAATAGTAGAAACAGGACTATTCACAAGGACAACATTGAGTTTTAACAAATACCATATTTTTTTATTAAATTACAGAAAATGCATTTCGTATTACTTTTAATAACATTCGTAATGATAACCACTTCAGAAATAATTGATTACTCCAATCACGAATTTTTCCTGTTCAAAGACAAAAAGGATGTCCTTACCTATGACTCATATGCTGACTTATACCACGTAACTAACTTAAGTTTTTATAAAGAAATAATCAATCTAGAATCAGGATATGTAAGAAAAGATAAAAATACACGGACACAATGGGAAATTACTTACGAGATACAGATAATAGAATTAATTTTGTCACAACTGATACCAACTAGATCAAAAAGGGGAATAAATGAGTTAGGCACTGTTTGGAAATGGTTAGCTGGAACTCCGGATCACGATGATTTCATTAAAATACAGAATAAAATAAATGATTTAATTGAAAACAATAACCAACAATTTATTATTAATTCCAAATTGTTTAAAGAGATAAAATCACTTTCCGATCATTTTAAAAACATTTTTATCGATCAAGAATTGCCATTAAGAAAACATCGCCTACGTTTATTAACATTTGACTTACAAAACATTATTGATACTATCACACTGGCCAAAATTGATTTATTCAACACAAAAATTTTAAACAATGAAGACATCAAAGAAATATTAGATCACGAACAACAGCCTGTACTTATTGCAGACTTAATGGACATCGCCATATTCAAAATTGTATTGCATAAAGAACTCTTAATAATTTATATAAAATACCCCGTTATAACAAACAGATGCGAAATTTACTATGCCAGATCCATTTCACATAATGATGGAAAATTACTTATAAGTAATCAGGTCGCAAAATGCGAAAATACCTTTTATGAAATATCTAATTTTAAGAACGAACTTTTGAACAACTATTGTATTAAAAGTAAAGATAAGACTTGTTTTACCCGCTTACTAAATGGAGAAAAATCAATTTGCACTAAAATTCTAGAAAAGAATAAGAATATAGATATCATTCAAGAAGGTGCCATTCTAATAAATGGAAATAATATTGTGAACGATTCTCATTTAAATGGGTCATATTTAATAACATTTAACAGCACAACTACAATAAATAATATTTCATACACCAATTCAGAAAACAAAATACTTGAGTACATAACTACCAACCACTTTAAAAACTTAGAAATATCAGAATATATAAAATCAAACAATTCAGAACTTTCTCTTGACAACATTAATATTTTAAACCCATTTATTGAAATTTACAATTGGAAAATTTCAATTTCATTTATATTATTAATTTTAATCATTTTGTATTTCATTACTATATTAATAATAAAAATCAGATATTATATATTTGTAACCAAACAAAAACGGCCAGAACCAGAAAAACCAAATAATGATGTAGAATTTTTAACAGAATTAAATGAACGTTTAAACGAAATTAATAATGAAGCGGGACGCGTCATTTTAGAGGGGGAGAGTTATCCAACCCATGAACATAGCTCCCTTCCACAATTTATAAACAAATTCCAATTCTCAATCTCGTCGGAATTGCCCTTGTCTTTGTTTTTGTCATTGCCTTTGCCAGCACTCAGCTACCCGCTAACATAAGCAACCCAAACTTAACGTAAACACAGCTTCCGCTTGGAGACCAAGCCACGGCCGACTTATTGCGTATCAATCAAAAATTGCATCGATCAGCATAATTGAATTTCACAATGCAGTGGAAAATTTCCAGCATAAAGCTTTTATCGAAAGTTCGGTAATTTTCCGAAAGAAAAGCTTCTGGCCGAGGTTGATTGGATTAGGACTTAGAATTTGAAGATCAGTCTGAATCGGGAGTCTGAATCGGGAGTCTGAATCGGGACGAGATCGTCAACAGCTCGAAGTTAAACATAAGTTACCAAGTGTCTCGTAATAGTATAAGTGAAAAAGTTTATCACCAAATAAATGTTAAATAATAAAAAATAAAATTTATTTTTTTAAATAAATAAAGAGTAACAATTTTAATTTGCACACATATCGGTTAATTACTGTACTGTATAATAATAACTTAAAAGCACATTGTAGCACTCCGTTACAATGTGTACATATACAGTCAAGCCCTAGTGTATGTGTAATACAAAGCTCCCACCTGCATATATATATTTGTAACGTAGATAAGCATCGATAATAAGCATAGATAAGCATCGCTAAGCTGCAGGCTATGCCGGCAGCGCTGCATCCCGACCTAGGCTAAGAAATCTTTGTATGCAGATCTGGCAGTCAATTACGATTTGACTTCGAATGGAGCGGAACCTTCCCTGCTTCTAAAAACAGAAATAAAAATCGAATGGAGCGGGACCTTCCCTGCTCCTAAGAACTGAAATAAAAATAATATTATAAAAAGAAATATTGCGCTGTTGGTTTCAATGCAAGCGGCAACTACTGTATACCCAAAATGGGTCCGATAGACACTAAAACTGTTGACTCAACAGCAAATGTTATAAATAAAGTGGAAGTCCAAAATGCAGACTTGTTCTGGATAACCATAATACTAATTGTAATTGCTCTATTTATTATTATTATTTTTTTTTTCTCTCTCTCTTTTTATTTACAATCTGTCTTAAAAATTATGACAATAAGTAAATTTTATAATTAATCTTAAATTAACAGAGGCAGTAGTTATCCATTAGTATAAATATAAAAATATATATAAGTTAACAAAACGCTTTACCAAAATCTCATAAAGAAAAGCTTAGGTCAGCGTCTGCATTATTTCCTGCAAGCGCCAACATAATATCAGAGCATTGAACTGCAGTTGCAAAACAGTTCACACGAGCACCTGCAATTCTTACGAAATATTGGCAACAACAGGAAATGGCCAAATTTATTAGGAAGTCATCAGCAGAAATGCAATTAACCAATTACAGCCGACTGCACAACTGACAAACTGATGTCAAACTTTGATTCGTCGCTGCCACCGTCGCCGCCAGCACTACATTTTAATTAATAAACTTATAAATTAACTGGCGCCCGAACAGGGACCGGTTTATAACATAACAGAGCAAAACGCCTCTACGCTCGCGTCGTGACGAAAAACAAAAAAGTGTAAGTCGCGAATAACCGTGTTCCGTTAAATAAAAGGGAAGACTCCCACCCACTGTGGTGGCCCTAAAAGCAACTCAAAGGCAACTCATCGCCTACAAGGACCAACGCCGTGCAAGGCCCGTCCCCACGGAACCTTCCGAAAGAATTATCGCACCTGGATCCTTAGTAGAGAGAGCAAACAGGACAAAATCCAGACGATCGGGAAGGATGGCAACAATAACTTATTCGTAAGATAGTCTTAGGAAAAACGAAAATTTAAAAAGAAAATATTAACAATACAAATTAACCAAAAATTCCAAGTAAAATTAAGAACACAAATTACACAAAATACAGTTATAAGAAAATGAAAGTGAAGTGATCAACCAAAGTGAATATATAACACACCGTAAAATTATAAACAACCAACTGACTACAAAATACTGTAGTATAACAATTTCCAACTTTGCGATTCCCACGAGGACCCTCCAAAGTAGAAGGAAGAAACCAGGTTTTTACACATAAAAAATTTGTTTTTAACTAAAATATTTCGGAATTTTGTTGAATCACTTTCACGAAGAAAAAGTGTATTTAAAAACAAACAAACATTTACGATATCTATTTGTACTAACCTGTATACAATACATACAATTAATACATTTTAAATTTTAAATTAATACATTTTAAATTTTCCAATTTTCCGTGACCGTTAATGGCAAATTCTAATAACTTAATTAGACAAAAACCGATACCAATGCCCAGAACCCAATACTTGAATAATTCAATTCCTCGAGCAACTCAGAACATGCAGACCAATGCACAACATGACATTCTTTAACAACCAAGCAGCAATACAACAACCGTACGTACAACAACTATACGCACAACAATTATACGCAAGACAGCCGTTCACACCAAACCCAACTTTCATACCGAATCGCCCCACGGCACCAAAGCCGCTACCTCGTCCTGAGGTAGGCCTATGGACGTGAATCCAAGCACCCGCACAAGACAATTGAACTATATGAACAGACCATCGAACATGGAAATGGGTAAACGACCAGGAAACCCCATTCCCCCTTTTCCACAGGGTGACAAACGACAACGTACTTTCAATATAGAAAGTAACGAACAGAATGACGACACTACTACACCTAGTAGCAATGACCAGAACGCAGATAATGAACAAAAAAATATGAACAATTAGCGTACAGCCAAGCAGACTCAATACGGACAAACGTTAGACGAATACCAAGAACAATACGAGTACTGTTACGGGACCGATGTAGAACAAGAACCATACGCCGACCTCCATTTTTTAGAGTAAATAGCTCCTCCTTACCTTATTTTGAGGTGAAAGTAGGAGCAAAAGTTCTGAGAATACTTATTGATACAGGATCTAATAGAAACTATATTAAACCTAGTTTAGTTAGCAACCCCGCTCCAACCGAGAAACCATTTCAAGCCGTTACAGTTGGAGGTAACGTTAAAATTACACACTATAAAATGGCACACCTGTTTAAAATTCGAGATGTGCGTATTAAATGTGACTCACTTAATCATATTAGCCCCCGTACAGACTATTTGTCCGATCAACAAAAAAATAAGTTAGAAAATCTACTTGAAAAGTATCCCAAATTATTCTCAAAACCAGACGAAAAATTGACGTACACCACTAACGTGATAGCAGAAATACGCACGAACAATGAAACACCCAATATCCCATGTCTCTTAAAGACGAGGTTAATAAACAGATTTCAGAACTTTTGGCAAATGGTAGAATACGACCATCTTGTTCTCCGTACAATTCACCTGTGTGGATTGTTCCGAAGAAGCTCGACGCTTCAAACGAAAGGAAATAACTAATGGTATTAGATTATATGAAACTAAACAAAGTAACAATAGCTGATAAATATCCTATCCCCGAGATAAATGAAGTGCTTGCCCAATTGGGTAACAACAAACTTTTTTCCGTTCTCGACTTAAAAAGCGGATTTCATCAAATAAAACTAAAATCCTCAGATATAGTGTAGTATGCAAGTTAACAACGAACTCCCAGGTTAGCATCAGCAGGCCTATTTTTATTCCTCCTATTAATATTAATCATTTTATTACCCAAAATTTATTAATATTAAGCATTTAATATTATAATTATTACTCCACTCATGTATGGTCCACCCCAAATTGGGTCCACCCTAATTGGCCCGAGAGCTGAGCCAACATATTGCGCCCTTATGGGCCGTGGCTTTGTCCCATTGGCTAGCATCGATCGTATGACTTCTGCAAAATGTGCATGGTCAGTGGTCTGCCACGGGCATCCGGTCATGCATGAGCTTTTGTTAGTTCTTAAGTTCAGTTCTGATTTGATATTCAATTAATAAAGAGCACAAGCTCATATAACGAAACTCCGGCACTTAGCCGTTAAACCTTTTTATTACAAAATATACCGGCTGAGTCTCTAGGCCAGCGGTATTGAAGGACAGTCTCCTTCCAACGTAATCATCCTATTTCATCATAGAAACAGGACGGCCAACTGGCCCCCCACTGGACAACCAGCAACAGCCAACCGGCTACCTACACCGGGAGACAACGGCGAGGGATATATTATTGCCAACCTCCCACCCCACTAATAACTGGCGCCCAACTACTCTTCGAACCTACCCTGAAGATCATAAAATGTAAGTGACTGTGCGACAAAGATAGCACCAGGTCATGATACTGTAATAAACGAATAAATAAATGAAAGGGTATCGCCGGACCCCAGCATAAAGTGTGATGTCAAGTTAGATATTGTGAAATCGCTCCCAACCTTTAGCGGCAGCCACGATGAATACGTGTCTTGGAGGCAGGCCGCATCAGATGCGTACGAGGTATTCAAGAGATACAAGGGCAGCGAGGCCCACTATGAAGCAGTGGTAATTATTAAAAACAAAATTTGTGGTAACGCGCGAGCGCTCCTCACGTCACATAATACTGTGCTAAATTTCGATGCAATTCTGGCTAGGCTGGACTGCACATACGCGGACAAAACGTCCCTATGAGTATTACGTCAAAATCTCGAGATGGTTCAACAACGTGATGCCGATCTTATGGCATACTATGACGAAGTCGAGAGGAAACTCACGCTCGTCACAAACAAAATAGTTATGTCGCATAGTGCGGACACGGCAACTATCTTAAATAAGGAGGTTAGGGACGATGCCCTACACGCATTTATTGCTGGGCTGAAAAGACCGCTCAAAGCACTGGTGCTACCAGCACAACCGAAAGACCTTACGACTGCGTTAGCGCTTGCGCGGGAGGCTGAAAATAGCATTCATACGCACAGGCCATCGAAGACAAGGCTCTTGTGCACGATGGCAACAGGCGTACTAATAAATTTCAGGGAAAGCAATGGAAAGGAGAGGATAAAAATCCACACTTTATTCCTAAGTAATTCCAAAGCAAGCCCCAAGAGGACAGCCCCTGGCAGAAGCGCGGGGACCCCGAAATTGTAGACCATAACAAAGTACAGCCTTTGGAGATCGACCCTTCGACAGCCAAATCTAGGCAGGAAACAAATTGGGGAAAGCCTCAGAATAATAGCAACAACAAAAGACGGAATTCATCTCAGCGTTATTCGGGACAAAGACGCCAGCGTGTTAATAATATAACTCAATCCCACGAGCAGGAAGAGTCAGGGTATTCCGTCACAGCTGAAGCGGAAGTCGCCAGCATTGAAGAAGGTAACGACTCAGATGAACTTAAAGATCTGCTACATTTTTTAGGGAACGCTCCCGACTGCCGTTCATCGAACGACAGTTGGCTGGTAGAACACTAAAAATACTTATCGACACGGGGGCGGCAAAGAATTACCTTAAGCCCGTAAAGGAGCTAAGAAATGTAATGCCGGTCGAGACCCCCTTTACTGTGAGCTCTATTCACGGCTCCAGTGACATCAAGAACAAGTGCATAATGCGCATTTTTGGGTTAGACGCCCCAATTTTCCTGTTGGTCACACTGAGCACGTTCGATGCTATAATAGGCTTCGACTCGCTATCGCGAGCAGGAGTGGCATTGAACTTAGGCGACAGCGTAATAAAATACGCAAACGTCACTGAAAAGCTCAAATTCTTTGACTGTGAAAACGTTAATTTCACTAAAATTGATGACATAATGGTACCAAATTCGGTGAAAGCCGAATTTAAAAATGTTATTCTGAAAAGAATAAAGGTGCTAACTTTCAACACCTCGGTCACCGCCACTATTCGAACTAACAGTGACGAACCCTCCAGATTATACCCCTATCCCATGGGGGCAGCAGACTTTGTTAACAACGAGATCAAGGAGCTGCTGAGCAATGACATAATAAGGCCTTCCAGATCCCCATACAACAGCCCTGCTTGGGTAGTTGACAAAAAAGGGACTGACGATAACGGCATCAAAAATAAGCGCTTGGTAATCGACTTTAGGAAACTAAATGAACAAACAATTGCTGACCGCTACCCTATGCCAAGCATTCCCATGACTTTAGCGAACTTGGGAAAAGCCAGATACTTTACTACCCTAGACTTAAGGTCAGGGTATCACCAGATATACTTGGCCGAGAAGGACCGGGAAAAAACCTCTTTCTCAGTTAACGGAGGGAAATATGAGTTTTGCCGATTACCTTTCGGATTAAAAAACGCAGGTAGCATATTCCAAAGAGCCATCGATGATGTGCTGAGGGAAGAAATAGGCAAGATATGTTACGTCTATGTCGATGACGTCATTATATTTTCCGAAAACGAAACCGAACATGTTAAGCACATCGATATAGTGCTTAAGCGACTGCTCGAGGCCAACATGAAGGTGGCACGAGAAAAGACTAAATTCTTTAAAGAAAGCGTAGAATTCTTAGGCTTCATAGTCACTAGGGGGGGAAGGAAAACAGACCCTGAAAAAGTCAGGGCAATACAAGAGTTCCCCGAACCCAAAAATCTGTTTAGCCTTAGGTCTTTCCTCGGCCTGGCGAGCTATTACAGAAGCTTTGTGAAGAATTTTGCCTCCATTGCCAGGCCTCTCACTCATATTCTCAAAGGGGAAAACGGTACAGTGAGTAAAAACATGTCGAAAAAAGTTTCTGTTACATTTGATGAAACCCAGCGCAATGCGTTTGATCACCTGCGTAACATCCTAGCATCAGAAGATGTCATTTTGACGTACCCCGATTTCAAATTACCATTTGACCTAACCACCGATGCTTCAGGCAGTGGTATAGGCGTGGTATTGGAAGAAATCATTTTGGAAGAAGCAAACCAACCGCTTCAGCGAGACTTCATAATCTTCGGAAATAGAACTCGCCATATCATTAACTTTAATGACAACGACTCGCTTGTAGAATCCGTTAAAGAAATTGTCAACGCCAATGTCGTGAACGCGATTCACTGTGATTTCCCTACCCTGGCGCGTATTCAACATGCCTTGAGGCAGGAGTTTCCTCCGACAAAGTTTTGGCATTGTAAAGCCTTCGTCAGTGATATTACCAACGTCAATGAACAGCTTATGACATAGCCATCAAAGAAAGGAATTTGTATTTTGCTGAAGGTTCGACGTACAACCAACAAAGGCAACCAATCAGGCAGAACGATCGTTTTCGCCCAAATTATAATCAGTACCAAAATAGGGACAGAGATCAGTTCCAAAACAGGGCCTATAATCAGTACCAGAGTAGGGAGCGTTACCAATACCAGAACAGGGACAATAATCGCTTCAATCGTAATACGTACGAGAACAATAACAGAAACTCTAGATATCAGGCCATTCTGCCAAGCGATGATACGCCTAGTACATCAAACGCTGCGGCGAAGAAAAACACTAATACGAACAGGCCAATTACAAACGGACAAAGATTGTTTAACATCGAGACAAACAGCATGACAAACGATAATGAATCAACGCATAATTTCGAAGAGGAAGGAAATTTTCGGTCAGAAGCCTCGAAAACCAAACAGGATTCTTGAGTAAATTTCAGTTGGACGCTAACTTGCCCTACATAATTTTATCATTCCAAAATAATAACAACTTAAAATTCCTGGTGGATACGGGAGCTCAAGGCTCTTTTATCACCCCTCAATGTGTACCAGATAGTGCAAGGATCACTTTGGAAAAGCCTATTTCTATTAGTACAGTTTTACAAGAACACCCAATTTCACAGATGGCAATATTACCCATTTTCGAGCAAGTTAATGATCAAAGAGAATTCCCGTTTCTAATGTTTGACACTCACCAATTTTTCAATGGCTTAATAGGCATGAATATTCTTACCCAGTTGCCAGCCATAATAGATATCGCACAATTGACTTTCACTTTGCCTAATACAGTTTGTTCACGCCGGAAGGGCGCAAACAGTTGAGCGGCAGTGTAAGCGGCCAATGCTTGCACTCAAAGCTCCTCCACGGCTCGCAAGCACCGCTGCTCGCGCTCTCCTTCTCTCCTCTCGCTCTCCTCCCTTTCCGCAAGGTATTCACCTCTCCGCGGTCCCGCGGTATTTCCACTGTTAGTGTTAAGGTAGTCTTAATTTACAAGTGCGTGAATAAAGAACGAAAAGTTGAAGTCAACCCCGCGCGTTTTTTAATTTCTGGAGGAATCCGCAGCAGCCGCAGCAACAACAACAACAAACATTTCCGCCCTCTACATTTCATGGTCCTTCGAGCCGGATAAATCCTGATCCTGCCAGCGCTCCTTGCGGAAAAAATCAAGATAAACTTACTCACTTCCTCCAATAATGGCTCCTCGTGCCACCCAGTCGTTGGAGAGCAGACGTACTCGAGGTATTAAATCCTACCGCTGCCGAGTCTGCTCTGGAATCCATCCTCTTCGAAAGTGCACGAGGTTCCACAAACTGAGCGCTGAAAAGCGCCTTCGGGCAGTACTTATTAATAAGTACTGCTCGAACTGCCTCGCCCATCAGCACTCAGGAGGAGACTGTCGCAGCCAAGAGGGATGCAAGAAGTGTGGAGGAGACCACCACACCCTACTCCACATGCACGAGGTCCTCCCCGCTCCGAACCCGGCAGCGCTACCAGCTCCGACGCGCAGAGAGCGCCATCCCGCTGCACCTCGTCCGGTCCGGATTTCCCGCACTCCGCCACCAGTCGCCAACAATCGCCCGCGTCAGCAGCAGCAGAAGGCTGTCCCCATACTGCCTACAGCCATCGTCGTGCTGGACACGGGCTCGAAGACCTTCGAGACCGGGGCCATGATCGACCCATGCATGCCGTTCTGCCCTTGAGGGTAGAGCCTAATCGTTCTTCGGAGGTTTACGAAATTAAGGAGGAATCTAAATCCTTAATCAAGGTTCCAGTTAGTGTCAAGGAAGGACCATTTTTGTGTGACCACATTCGTCTCGGTGACGACTTTTTCATCACTGGGGGAATTTACAGGGCGCACAACAACACCAGTTTAGTCGAAGTTAATAACTTTTCCGTGGAACAGAAGAGGTTCGTTTTGGTTTCGATGTTAGAGGTAAAGGAATTTAATGAAGACGAATTCGCCTACGTTAAGGTGATGACCAATAACATCGAATACAGGGAGGAAGATCCATCTTCTATACTCGACGCCATTCGTGTGGAGCATTTGAATGATGAAGAAAAACAACAACTTTATCGATTATGCAGAAGATTTTCAAACCTAGTGTTTCGGGAGGGGGATAAACTCTCATTTACAAACCAGGTGAAACACGAAATAAAGACGACAGACGAAAGACCCATATTTTGTAGACCATTTAGGTTCAGTCCAACGGAATCTGCGGAGATCCACAATCAGATAGGTAAACTGTTACAGCAAAACATTATTAAACACAGTCATTTACCGTGGAGCGCCCCAGTGTTTCTTGTTTCTAAGAAAATGGACGCTTCAAATACAAAGAAGTGGAGAATGGTAGTGGATTTCAGGAAACTGAACGAAAAAACGATTAAGGATAGGTATCCCATGCCCAACATTAACGATGTACTCGACAGAATCGGTAGGGCGAAATATTTCACGGCATTGGATTTGGCCAGCGGGTACCACCAAATTGAGATGGATCCCAATGACACACCTAAAACGGCCTTCACGGCACTAGGGGGGCATTACGAGTTTGTTCGTATGCCATTTGGCCTCACAAACGCTCCAGCAACATTTCAAAGAGTAATGGATTGCGTGTTAGCCGACCTCAATGGAGTATGTTGTTTAGTTTACCTAGACGACATCATAATTTTTTCACCATCCTTACAAGATCACATCACCCATTTGGACGCAGTGTTTTGCAGATTAAGTCAGGCTAATTTAAAGATTCAACCAGATAAATCGGAATTTTTAAGGAAGGAGATTGAGTATTTGGGACACATTGTCACGGAGGATGGAATTAAGCCAAACCCCAAGAAGATTGCGGCGGTGAAGGCTTTCCCAATTCCGACTACCAGGAAGGAGATCAAATCCTTCTTAGGCCTTCTGGGATATTATAGGAAATTCATTCGGGATTTTGCCAAAATAACGAAACCAATGACTCAGCAGTTAAAGGGCAAAGCACCGCTATTAGTATCGGAAGAGTTCAAAAGATCGTTTGAAACGTGCAAGACCCTGCTGTGTAACGACCCTTTGCTGAAATACCCTGATTTCAAGAAACCCTTTATATTGACAACAGATGCTAGTAATGTGGCGATAGGTGCGGTACTGTCACAAGGTACGGTAGGTTCAGACAGGCCAGTTTCCTTTGCGAGCAGAACACTAAATCCACGGGAGGAAAATTATTCCACCGTGGAGAAAGAAATGCTAGCAATCATTTGGGCCACCAAATATTTCCGTCCGTACCTGTTTGGTCAAAAATTTAAGATCATTACGGATCATAGACCGTTAACTTGGTTAATGAATTTCAAAGAACCAAATTCAAAATTGGTCCGATGGAAACTCCAGCTGTTGGAGTATGATTACGAGGTAGAGTACAAGAAGGGACCACAGAATGTAGTAGCTGATGCGCTAAGTCGCGTAAGAATTGAAACTAATTGAATATCCAACCCAACGTCTCAAGATGAAATAGTTAAGACAGCCGATAGACCATTAAATGAATTTAAATCACAATACACTTTTGAGCTTGGAAATGAAGACAGGACTAGGAATTATATTCTATTTAAAAACAAATTTAGACGTTCAATAGTTAAAGTCAAGTTCGACTTGCCCATAATGACCGAAATGTTGAAATAAATTCTTACGCCTAAAAGATTACACGCTATTTTCGCAGCCGACCCAATTTGTGACTTAATAAGGGAATCACTCGCCCAACATTTCAAGGAGTACAAACTAATCAGATGTAAATCCCTTCTAACGGATGTTACGGGGAGGGAAGAACAAGAACAGGCTATCAAAGAGTACCACGTAAAGAATAATCATCGGGGAATTGAAGAAACCTTGAATCACCTGAAAAGAACTCTTTACTTTCCGTATATAAAACAGAAGATTGCCCAGATAGTTAATCTGTGTGACATGTGTCAAACACTCAAGTATGACAGAAGACCACCTAGACCAGAGTTTCAAAAAACCGAGACGCCGGGGGTACCCTTGCAGATTGTTCACATGGATATTTATACTATAAACGGACAGACCATTCTAACACTTTTTTTTAATTAATTTATTTATTAAGGCATACGGGGAAGTCATGAAGCCCCTTTGTGTCCTTCTTATCTATTAATTCAGCCCATTTTGGGCTCGCCGGCTAACTATAGTTAGCTTTTTCAAATTTACAGTAATTTAACTAGAATTACATAACAATCACATATAACAAATAGGATTTAAGATAAGCGTCAGCTTCTGCGGACCCTTTCAAAGGAGATCGGGTAATGAGATCCCACGGTTGCCTTCTATTGAGCCTCCTTGGTGGGCGAGATCTGTTTAGAGCGCTGGCCAGCCGATTTCTGTGGCGCTCCAGCCTGTCATGGTATCTGCTCGAGTGCTGGTTTATCTTGTCAAATACCGTTGCGAGTTTCAGGTTTTCTGTGGTGGTGTTTCGCACAAACCACTCGCAGCCGGTGATGAGTCTTGCTACCTTATTTTGAATAGCCTGGATCCTTTTGATTTGGCTGTCGCATGCCAAGCCCCAGATTTGGCACCCATACTTCCAGTTTGGTGCTAAGATCTGTTTGTAAATTGTCAGCTTGTTGGATAGCGACAAATTACTGCGCGAACAAAGTAGCCAGTAGTGCTTCGCCACCTTAGCACGTAGGCGCGTTCTGATGTCGGTCACATGCTTGGAAAATGTGAGTCTGCGATCCAGAAGCACTCCAAGGTACTTTGCTGCGTTCGGCTGTGGTACGGGAGCTTCCTCGATGTAGACGGGCGGTGGCGTTCTCCGCTTTAATGTAAAGCAGACGTTGTTGGATTTACTGCTATTGATGCCAATGTTCCAACGTCTTGCCCATTCCGAGAACCGGTATGCAAAGTCCTGGATACCATCGGCTGCGTCGTGCTCGCATCGGGACCTGTAGGTGACGCACACGTCATCTTCAAATGTGGCCAACATAGATTTCCCGTAAAGGCTTACATCCGGCTGCGGCATGTCGTGGCTATACAGGCAGTAGAGCAGGGGGCCGAGGACACTACCTTGTGGAACACCAGCTGCCACGTTGTGCTCGGTGGAAATTGCTGAATGAAAGCGCACAGCGAACCTCCTTCCTTCCAGGTACGATTTTAGCAGCCCAAAATATGGAGCAGGCAGCGTCTGCTTGATTTTCAGTTGGAGTCCAATGTGCCACACTCGATCAAACGCTTCTCGAATGTCCAAGAAGAGGCTGTTACAATATTCCTTACTGTCGTAGGCCGTCAGAATTTGCTCGACGACTCGATGGAGCTGCTCGACAGTACAGTGGCCAGCACGGAAACCGAACTGGTGCTCAGGGGTAATCCCATGGGCTTCCATAATCCTTACAATCCGGACAGCAATCAGTCTCTCAAACACCTTCGAAATTGAAGGGAGGAGACTGATCGGCCGGTAGGAGGCGGGCTCCCTTTCCGGCTTGCCAGGTTTGTGGATCATGGTGATTATCCCGAGCTTCCACTGATAAGGGAAGTATTGCAACCTCACAATAGCGTTGAAAACCAACGTTATGTAGAGGATCGCTTGTCTGGGCAGGGCCTTCAATGTGGCGTTGCAGATGACGTCATGTCCAGGTGCTTTGTTGTTACTCTGGCGCACAATGACTTCGGCTACCTCGCAGGGTTCAAACGGCGTGATTGGCATATCCATTTGAAGCGCTTGGTTCAGCTGGTCCTGAGTTTCTTCAACCTGTTGCAGGCTGGCAAGCTTGAATGGTTGAAATCGCTCGGCGAGGTGCGCAGCGAATACCTCCGCTTGTCCCAAGTCGGTCCGACACCATGTCCCGTTGCTATCGACTAGAGGCGCCTTCCTCGTGCAGGCTACAAATCCGAATAGCTTAGGCGTCTCTGCCCCCTTGCAGTGTGTCTCGCTGAGCAGTAATACATCGATTTCGTGACGTCGCACGAAGCACTCTACTTCAGGCAACTTCGTGGATACGCCGTCGGCGTTCCACACTAGGATGCGCAGCGGCATCATTATGGCGCTTGACGCGCTTGGAGAGCAGTGAGCAGATTGATAATCTGCCCCTGCTGATGTGACTGTTGTTGCTGTTGCTTCATCATCATCATCATTAATTCCATCTGCTTCTCTTGAATCGAGCGCAAAGAATTAATGTTTTCATTAAGCGTCTGCAGGATGGCTTCAATGCTGCTGCTAGCATCCGTCGAGCGCTGAAGTGTACCCCTAGACGTTCTTGTCCGGCTGCGGCTCCTTTGACGACTGGGACTTCCATCATTGGGCTGTTGCTGTTGCTTCTGTTGTTGGTGCATCAGGCTCAGTGGTTGCTTGTGGTGAATGGACCCTCTAGCCACATCTGTATAAGATATTCCGCCTCGAGAAGAGGGGATCTCCTTACCTCCAGCTAAGCCCCGTGAAGTTGGTCGCTCGTTTACTTCTGTTCTTCCAGCCACTCCACTTCTGGGTCTGGATCGCTGCAGGAACGCTTGTAGCTTGCTGCAACCTTTATAGTTTGCAGAATGCTGACCGCCACAGTTGTAGCAAGTGCACAGCTCGATGCGTGGCCTGGTACAGTCCTTGGCTGGGTGTTCGCCGGCACATTTCACACAAATGTGGGCCTTACGGCAGTATTTGGCTGTGTGGCCAAACTGCTGACAACGATGGCACTGGACAATAGCGTTACGCTTGCGGAGAGGCTCAATAAATACTCTCATATGGCATAGTGCCTTTACCGCCAGGATCTCCTTATTGTTTGCCGCAGCAGCAATATTTAGGAAGAACATGTTGACTGGCGACGCTTTTGAGGTACCCGGTTCGTTTCGCCTAAGCGGTGTATGAATATCGAGAACCTTGTGCCCGATCTTTTCCAGCTCATCCTTGATTTGGTGATGTAGCGTACTGTGGTGCAGGCCTTTCACGCATACCCTGTAAGGCCTGTCCTCTTTAAGCTGGTAGCAGTGGAACTCATATTCTTCGATCTCGAGCCAGTTCACTATGGCGCGAAATATATTAGCGTCAGCCGCGTAAAGCCTTAGGACACCGCTCATTGACGCCCTAGCCTCAACCTTTTCTAGGTCCACAATACTTTCAATGCTCTGCATCATCAGGCATACGTCGTCCACTCCCTCCATTACTATAGGAGGTGGTTTGGACTGCGCCTTTTTGACTGAACTAGTGGTACCAGCGGAGGCTGCGTCCCGCTTAGCGGCAGCAATAGCAGCTTGATGACTGGTACTGGGCTGGTCATACAGATCGTCAATTTCATTGCCTACTTGTTTGTCGGCTGTGAGATGCGCAAGTAAACCAAATCGGTTTGAATTGCCGCCATATCTAGGTTCTGTAGTCGAAGGGTTTTCCCCTTGTTTGCCGATGCTTGATTTTGGTTTTTTCCTTTCAGTCTCCGGAGAAGCACGAGACTTTCGCTTTATTTTTTGAAAGCGCTGCGGGGCAGCACATTGGGGGCTCGGGAGAAACGCAGTATCCAACGATTCATCAGCCGCAGCGGTTTCATTTAAAGGGTTCATATTGAAGTGTGCACCAAATCACCAGGGTTCTAGCCAAAACTTGAACCCTGGGATAGAAAGCTTTAAGCTCGCAAACAGCTGTTTGTGCGATCGCGTGGCAGCTGGGCAGCGGAGCCCCAGTTCGAGTAACTTAACTTTGTATTTTTGAATGAAAATGTTTTCGTTTCACTATTATTTCACTGTTAGTGACTTGGGGGGTCACTATTTGCTATATGTGCCAGTATTCTAGACTTGTCCATAAGTTTATTACCGCGAAAACTAATTTCACTTTATCCACTTTGTCAGGTGCGTATTGTTAGACACGAACCTTTTATGACAGCTCCATTCTAACACTGATTGACAAGTTTTCAAAGTTTGCCAGTGCTTATACAATCCCAGCTAGGAGTTGTATAAATGTGGTAAAATCCTTAAGACACTATTTTTGTGTCGTGGGTATACCAACAGAGCTAGTGTTCGACCAGGGCACGGAATTTTCTGGAAAGATTTTTACGGATTTTTGAAACCAATATAATATTGAGACACACGTGACTTCGTTCCAACAATCTTCTAGTAATTCTCCAGTGGAGAGATTACATTCATCCCTCATTGAAATTTACAGAATAATCTTTGAAAACAGGAAGGCTGAAAAGTTGGATTGTGACCACGAAGAAATATTATGTGAAACGCTAATTACATATAATAACGCCATAAATTCAGCCACGAAATTCACGCCGTTTGAATTATTTTCGGGGAGAACACACGTGTTCAATAAAGAAGTTTCTTTCGGTACTGAACACGATTATTTGCAAAAATTAAATGAATTCCAAAACACATTGTATCCTAGAGTCAAAGCTCAATTACAGCAGAAGATGGAGGCTAGAATTGAGAAATTAAACAAAGATAGGGCCCAACCAATCTCAGTAGACCCAGAAGATATAGTTTTCAGAAAGGAGAATAGAAGAAATAAACTCACACCTCGTTTTTCAAAGCATAGAGTTCTAAAAGATAACAGAATCACGCTAGTTTCAGCTAGAAAACAAAAATTACACAAAGCCAAAATCAGAGACCAAATTATTAAGAAACAAATCCCTATTGATCTTTCAGGTTCACTTCCATCGCAGCCCAAGACTTAAAAGTACAGAATTTAGGCAATGAAACACCCTTACTAAAGATTAACCTGGGACAAGCTAGAGTTGTTCAGTCCTATAAATTCCTTGTCCACAGAATTAACCTCCAGGATTTTATCGATGGTACGATCAACTTCAAGAGAGCTATTAACAAGCTTGAGAGGAACACACAGTCGGAGTTTGCAATCGAAAGCTTAACAACAAAGGATGGACAATTAATGGATAGGGTGGAGACATTGTTGCCAAAGAGAGACAGAAGAGGGGATTGGTTAATGGATTGGGAAATGTAATTAAAATCATAACAGGGAACCTAGACGACTCAGATGGACTCAAAATGCAAGATAGTTTAAAGACATTCTCTGAGAATCAGAAAGACCTCACGCTAAAGGTAAACAGGCAGGAGGTGATTAATAACGACATTTTGAATAGATTCGACAACATAACGGAACACATTAATAGGGAGCAACAAATAATCAAGAACTTTTTGAATACCTCTAAAGATAACATGTTTAAGACTGTTAGCGCTGAACACCATCTTTTACATACTATGCAATATGTCTCTAGAATAAATATGAATTTGGATATTAAGATACACTTTAGAATAAAAATACCTACATTTAAGCAACACTTTTATAAATTCACACACACTATTCCACTTACCATTAATGAATCTAAGTTTTTAATTGTACCTAATTATATGGCCTATTTTAATGCTAAGGAGGTCTATTATTTTTCCGAATTATGTACCAAAGTCTATAAATATTATATTTGCGAAAATACAATGTCTATCAAAGAGGATGTCAAAGCCGAATGTCTCAGTAGCATCCTTACGATGGAGACGGCAAATTGTAAAACGAAAGATATGGGTAATCAAGAAATAATAACTGAAATAGAACCAGCACATATTTTAATTTTAAATACACAAAACACTATTATTGAATCTAATTGTACCACAAACATATCCATAAAGGGATCCGCTTTAGTAACGTTCGAAAATTGTAAAGTATTCATAAACCAAATTCCTTATGACAAGGAAATATAATTATATGAAGAAAAGTTAGATGCCCATATTCCAATTATAAAGAATATAAATTTCACCGAGAGTACAGAAGACATTAATTTACACAAATTAAATTTAAGATCCATCCACGCCAATAACTCGATCATTTATTGGAAACAATTCACAACAACAAATCTGGGAGCATTATACATATTACTAATAGTTGGAGTAGCAACGACAACATGCCTCATGTACACAAGGAGGAGGGTGGAATTTACTACAGTAGCAGAGCCAAGTTTCGTGACGACGACTCCTTCGTTGTGTCCGTCACTTCAATCCGGGAGGGGAGGAGTTACCGGTTCCAACCGGCACACAGACCCTCCAGCAAAGCCGGCTTACCCTGGAATTGGTACAAAGTAACCAAAACATAAACACTGGATTGAATTAGGCCGCCCAACGACCGTCCAGCGAACGGCCGTTGCCAGCAGCGGAGAAATGTTTACATTACATTTCAACAGGAAACCCCTACTCCTCCGGACTGGGTAATAGGAGCACGACATCAGCAAAGAACTAACCCAATCAAGTATAGGCAACACAGCACTTCACATTTTCGGCCACCCACTTCAGAGTCTGCGACGCAGCATTTATGGTTTAGACTTACACATGTAAATTTAAGGCACACTATGTATTTCCTATTTACTCTTCTCAGCGGAGGTCTCGATTGTGACCGCCGCTGAAATAAAGATCAGTTCAGTTTTGTCATCGAACAAGAACAAACGTTTTTTTTCTCCAACCAACTTCGGAACTTCGGGCAGCTACACTAAATCCTCAACACCAAGCAAGACTTCCTAAAGGACTTCGCATCTTTAAACATAACTCGCGAGGGGGTGACGCGGGGACAGGCACGCGGGCCAGCATACGACGCGGGGCTGCTGCAGGCGCGGGACGGGGAGGCACTCGCAGAACGCAGGCGGGCCTCAGTTGACAGCGCAGGCAGGCATCCAGGGGGGCGCGGGGCCAGGGGCAGCCGCCCCGGAGCATGAAGGGGGCATACATGTGTTGGATCGATAGAGGTAGCGATCGGCACGAGATGGCAGCGCCGGAATATCGACAGTGGCAACGTCGCGTTGATATCGATAACAAGAGATCGATTATGTGGCCAGGCGGAAAAAGGGATGAGCGGTGAATGGAAGGCGGGAGAATTTGAATGTCGAACAGATGGAGCAGAATCGACAGCAGCACCGGATGGAAGGAACAGGGAAGCTGCCTATACGAAGGGACACCAGGGCGGAGGACCGCCGGGACCAACAGTTTTTTTAAAAAACTTACGAAGGAAGGGAGAGATGTGAGGAGTCTTGAAACTCCCCACAAATCTCATGTAGGGGAGCGGCCTAGCAACAGCCGCGATGAAAGACCGTGAACTAACGGTACCGCTTTGGACCTTGGACTCCAGCGAGGTCAAACGGTAACGGTGCGTGAGCAAAGAGGACGCACCGTGAATCAACGGCACAATACGTGGACCTTGTACCCGAGCGGGCCGTGCGCAAAAAGGGAAATAACGGGATCCCTGCGGCCTATAAAGGGTAGAGGCGAGCACGGATGCGGGACAGTTAATGAGACAGAGAGATCGCGTGCGGAAGGAGGCCGAGCGTCGGAGTGTTAACAGAAGGATCTCGGAAGTGTGAACGCGCGGTCAAACGATAAGAAAAGGAGCAGTGCAAGCATCGGGCGGCAAGAAGCCCGAAGGACTCAGAAGGACGAATCACCACAAGCAAGTGGAGATCCTGGGAGTGGAGGAGAAGGATCTGACGTGTCGTAAGGATCATTGGAATCAGTGGCCAGCAAGGGTGGTCCCAGGACGAGCGTTGCCTCGCCCAAGGACGATACACCCTGCACCATAACATCCTATATCCGTTCCGGCCGGCAGAAGGAGCTTCAGGAGGAAAGGCAAGAACCCGCCGTGTCCACAAGGGTCAGTGGAGTCAGTGGTCGGTATAGGTGGTCCCAGGACGAGCGTTGCCTCGCCCCAGGATGATACACCCTACCCCATAAAATGTCGTGTCAGATATAACTGATAAAAACGAACAGTACGAAATTGTCACTGCAGAGCACAAAACAAGTCCTTCGAGACTACTATTTTCCAAAAATGACCGGCATGACAAAGGAAGTGGTTGCTAATTGCAGGGTATGTACCAAAGCAAAGTACGACAGGCATCCGAAAAAGCAAGAGCTCGGGGAAACGCCCATCCCCAGTTATACTGGCGAAATGGTGCACATTGACATATTTTCAACAGACAGGAAGCTGTTCTTGACGTGCATTGACAAATTCTCTAAGTTTGCAGTAGTGCAACCGGTTACATCTAGGACCATAGTGGACATCACAGGCCAAGTTGAACGGTTCCACAGCACCTTGGCAGAAATAGCCAGATGCCTGAAGTTGGACAAAAAGACAAATGACACAGTAGAGCTAATTTTGAGAGCCATGGTGGAATATAACAAAACCGTGCACTCAGTTACTCGTGAGAGACCAATTGAGGTTCTTCACTCAGGGGCCCACGAGCGCTGCCTGGAAATCAAGGCAAGATTAGCAAAGGCTCAGCAAGACAGCATCGGAAGATGCAACCCTTCCCGTCAAAACCGTGTGTTTGAGGTAGGAGAACACGTGTTTGTAAATAACAACAAGAGGTTAGGAAATAAACTAACTCCACTATGCACGGAATAAAAAGTGCAAGCAGACCTGGGAACGTCTGTTCTTATTAAGGGGAGGGTGGTCCACAATTCGAATTCGCTGTTATGATAGACGAGACAGAAAAATTATCCGAGTCTTTTCCCCAATCGCATATGCGTAAGTTACTAGAGGTCGATACGGACCACCTTAGAACTTTGTTGTCCGTCCTTAAGGTCCATCATAGGATTGCCAGGAGTCTAGATTTCCTAGGTACAGCTTTAAAGGTAGTGGCTGGTACTCCCGATGCCACGGACCATCGAAAGATAAAGATCACTGAGGCTAAACTAGTTGAGTCTAATTCCCGGCAGATAACAATAAATTCCGAAACCCAGAAACAGATTAACAAGTTAACTGACACCATCAATAAGGTGATCAGTGCCCGTAAAAGCGACTTGGTTGACACTCCACACTTGTATGAAGCGTTATTGGCAAGAAATAGGATGCTTTCTACTGAAATTCAAAATTTAATTCTCACTATTACTTTGGCCAAATCAAACATTGTAAATCCCACGATTCTTGACCATGCCGACTTGAAGTCTCTTGTAGAACAGGACACCCCTATCATCAGCTTAATAGAAGCATCCAAGATTAGAGTCCTCCAGAACAGTATTCATATTTTAATTGCCTATCCCAGAGTCAAGTTTAGTTGCAAGAAAGTCGCCGTTTACCCTTTATCCCACCAACACCTCATCTTACGCCTCGACGAGGATACGTTGGCCGAATGCGAACATGACACCTTTGCGCTCACAGGATGCACAGATACCACACACTTCACGTTCTGCGAGCGGTCTCGGCGCGAATCTTGTGCGCACTCACTCCACGCAGTGAGCGCAGCCCAATGCCACACTCAACCCAGCCACTTGCAGGAAGTAACTCCCGTAGATGACGGCGTTGTGATTATCAACGAAGCTTCAGCTCGCGTTAGCACCGATGGCAGCCCAGAAATACTGGTCGAGAGAACGGCGACCATCAATGGCTCCGAGTTCGTAAACCTACGGAAAGCATTAAGCAAGCAGCCAGGCATTGCGCGAGTTACCACATCAGCTATACCCACGTCCTCTTCCCCGCCCCCTAAACCTCCACGAGCAAACTGTTAGCGTCAGCACCCACACCATTGCAGCAGTCTACATTCACGAGCCGCCTCCACCCCCAAATTCCACAACATAGTAACTGCAACATAGTTCGTCGTACTCTTGTGCCAGAGTACAAGCCACTTCAGACGACAACTCAGCAAACGGAAACTCTCCCCAAATCTGCTGGGTCAGCAGATCGACGATCCCCAGCGGGCCACTTGGATTCTTTTAAGTTAGATATAGAGTCAGTTTTAAGCTAGCCATTGGCAAATAAAGAACCTTTATAAATTTCCGAAGACATTTATTCTTTTCATTGGGAACTTGGACAATTGTGGAAATTTACAGGAACATCACCCTGGACAGGAACACACTCCACCTACCATCATACATAACTGGCGCAGTCGGAAACCGAATCGATGCAGCTCCTCTGCAGTATAATTATATGCAAGTGAGTAGAGTGAGAATAGAGATGCCAACATGTATATAAAAAAAAAATAATATAAAAAATATTAAAAAAAAAAGCAAAAAAAAAACACAAGCACATTCCTTATACACACAAAACAAATGCCAAAGTGTACACATACAAAATAAGTGCCAAGATATATACAATACATAAATAAATTCTACAAGTAAAAAATAATACAAAGTAATGTGGTAGGATGAACACTCATAAGGCCCACTGTACCATGTAGTAGCATAGTCTTAGGTATGAAGCCCTTAGTGGCAGAGAGAAGCATACGATCATATCCCCGTTAGGAATAAGAATATTATTGTTATCTCGCTCTTACTTATAAGCTAGCATTAAGAGATAAGAATGTATACCTAGCTCACTCACAAACGCATACACACTTGAGAGAGCATAAGAAAAGAGGAATACGCGAGACGCGGCATTCGGTGGCGTGTGCTTAAAGGGAAAAGTCGAATAAAGGCAGTGTGAAATTATTTAAAGGATTGAGTGCATACATTCATTTTTCGGCGTCCACAACATCAGAAGTGGTCATTACCCACTATGCCTGAGACTAAATGGAATCAATTCTCAGTGCTCCAACTAAAGAAGTGGTTGGAAGCTCTTGTACGCCAGACTTCCGGCACAAAAGCGGAACTAATAGTGCGTCTGCAGGCCATTTCCCCAGAAACGCGTGGCGATTCACCGCCAAATAACGGATCAGCAGCAGAAGAGGTGGAGGAATTGGATGGAGCTGACGACTGGCCAAAGCAGAGAGAGCCACAGGGTGGAGACACACGCACGATCCCGTTCGACGAGCAGTCATTGCAGTCAGAATCCCCGGAAAACCTCGATCTGGATCAGCTATCGTTGGTGGATGCAGAGAGAGCCACTCTAAAAAAGCTTCGGAACGAGATAGAGGCAAACATGGCTGTGCTGCAGAGAATCCAAGCGGATATCGACGACGCGAACAAGAGCAAGTCTGCTCATGCTCGCCAGATCAATGACGTCATCGAGAACAACAGCAACGGAAACCACGGCAATGTTAAAATATGCGCTAACAGCACCGACGCCAATGTTAACAGCACCGACGCCAATGTTAACAGCACCAAGGCAAAGACACTAGAATAACAAGATGCGTAACGGCCATACAAATTTTTGGCACGCGATTTTTTGGCCGTGGCTCTAGAGGTGGCTCCAGGCTCTCTTGAGTTTTTGTTCGAGAGAGAAAGAGCGGAGAGCGCTACAGCAAACAGCTCTTTTCTACGCATACAGTGATAGCATACAACTGTATGTGTGCACACGTATGCTCATGTATTGTAAATTTGACAAAATATGCCCTTCACCTTAGAAGTTCGTTGACTTTAAATCTATATTATTTTTTATCAATTGGCACCATGCGAAAAATTCTTGTTTTGCATTGCCTCAACGTTATTATTATTTAAATAAAGCTTAGAAATAGTAATAGACGAATCTATGTACATCACAAAATAAATTTCGAAAATGACTTTATATTAGAATACTTGTCATTAGGGTATTCAGCTTGCGGCGTGAGAAAAATTAATAAGGCAATGATTGTTGAGTGCTTGTGTCCGCACTTCGTGCCTGACGATATGACTTTTGCAACGAACTGTTTTCATATTTTTATTTATTTTATTAATTTTTATTTTCTACTACGTATTATTATTTTTTATGAAATATTATTATGAAATATTATTATTTTTATTATTTATTAATAAAATTATTATTTTTATTATTTATTAATAAAATTATTATTTTTATTATTTATTAATAAAATTATTATTTTTTTATGAAATTAAAAAATAATTATTATTTTTATGAAATATTTATTTCTCAATGTTATGTCTTCTTTTTGGAAAATTTATGTTTCAAATTACAGTAGTTTTAATAATTTCCTTTGTATTTGCTTTAATTATTATTATAATAATTATTATAATAGTCAGGGAATTTTTATTTTATTTCATCATATTGCTACGAAATTGGCCACAACTCCAAATATGTAAATTCGTTTCTTCGATCAGAATTGATTTCGGCCCGAAAATCGTCTTGTAGCACAACACGCACACATATACGCGTTCTCGTCTCTTGTTTTTACTCACACAAGCAAGCAAATTCTATTTTTATATTTCTTACGCTCTCAACGTGAGCGAGCGGAAAGAGAGCAAATTTGGCCTTCACCAAAAAAGTGGCTGCATAGTGCCAAACGAATGTATGGCCGTTACGCATCTTGTTATTCTAGTGTCTTTGACCAAGGTGACTATCGCCGCCGATAACATCGATATGGGACATACCAGTGTTGGAAAAGAAACCGCTGGTAGTGTTGTTCAGCACCAGAGTCGAAATGTAAACAAGCTTCTGGAATCTCCTGCAACATCGCTTGCCTTGGCAAAAGAGGTAACGATGGAGTTTGACGGCAGCTTATGTGCGCGCAATTGGGTCACGCAGTTTCAGAACATCGGAAAGATTTACAATTTGGACGACGGATGCATGCACAAGCTGATAATTGCCAAACTAAAAGGAAACGCACAGCGCTGGCTGCACGCAAGCGCCACACGCATCCTAGAATCGACCGACCAGCTGTGCGAACAGTTAATCTGACATTCGAGGTCAAGATGTCAAAAGGGGAACTGAGGAACGCATTTCAAAAACGCGAATGGCATCCAGATGAGAAATTTGCTGTTTACTTCGAGGACAAGGTGATGCTGGCCAACGACATCAACATCGATCTAGAGGAGCTCCTGGAAAACATCATTGAAGGAATCCCAGCACCAGCGTTGCGCAAACAGGCGCGCATAAAGTGTTTCTCCGAGCCGATGCAAATTCTGCGGGCTTTCTCGGAAGTCCGTCTGCCGAAGCACAAAACAGGGAGCAGTTCATCAAAGCGCCTTACTGGAGGAGGTGCAGCCAATAAGGACTTACGTTGTGCCAATTGCAACTCCAAAGGGCACTTCGCCAGGGAGTGTCTCAAGCCAAAGAGGGAGCCCGGATCCTTCTATGCCTGTGGGACATTTGGACACTTCGTCGGACAATGCCCGGAGCGCAAGAGCGCCAATATCAACAATTATGTAAGACTTGTCAAGATTTTTTTTCACAATAGCTATAAAATCCCATTAATCACAGAATGCCTCATAGACACAGGTAGTCCAATATCATTTACAAAGTTAAGCAATGTATCCAAGGAAATTAATTTAGAATCCGCTTCAGAAACCTATTTCGGGCTGAATAAAAGCCAACTGACAATACATGGAAAAATCTTATGTTACATTATAAAAGAAAAAGTTAAATGTTATTTTTATTTGTACGTGGTCCCAGACGAGTCTATGAGTCATAATGTAGTTCTTGGACGAAATTTCATGGAAGCGTGCCAGTTGAAACTGGATCCAGACGCCTTGGGAAGGATAACGGTCAACCCAGTCGATAGTAAAAGATATAGAAAAGCAAATAGTAAAACAGTCAGTTCTATTGTTAGTGAAACAGTTAGTGAAACAGTTAGTGAAACAGTTAGTGAAACAGTTAGTGAAACAGTTAGTGAAAAAGTTAGTGAAACAGTTAGTGAAACAGTTAGTGAAAAAGTTAGTGAAACAGTTAGTGAGACAGTTAGCAAAACAGTTAGTGAGACAGTTAACGAAGAGGTTGATGAAACAGTTAGTCAAATGGATAATGAAACAGTTTATACGACAGTTAGTAAAACAGCCAACGAAGCGAGTAGTATAGTTAGTCAAACTGTTAACGAAGCAGGTAGCAAAACGGTCATCGAAACAGTTATGCCTTTAGCCAACTTCACGACGGATTCCGGACTTTATGCTGCGGTTGTGCCCAGTTATGAAGAAGCTGTTAGAGAAATTTGTAGCATTGATCACTTAGAGGATGAGCAAATGAACTTCATATGCGGCGAAGACAATAACCAACCCTTAAACAGTCAGTTAAAGGAGATTATTAAACGCAACTACTTAAGCGTTAATAGCCTACCGAGCCTTTAGTCAAATGCGAAAAAAAACTTTGTTTAGAAACGTCAAAACCATTTAGCTGCGCCCCAAGAAGACTTGCCTACTCAGAAAAAGAAAAATTACAAAAACTATTAGATGACTATTTAAAAGAGGGAATTATTCAACCTAGTGAATCAGAATATGCTTCACCAATTGTTTTAGTCAAAAAGAAAACAGGAGACATACGGCTATGTATAGACTTTAGAAAACTGAACAAAGTTTTAATTAAAGACAATTATCCGATACCGCTTATCGATGACCTTTTAGACAAGCTAGGCTAGTCAACAAAAAAGTTTTTTCGAAGCTTGATTTAAAAAACGGTTATTTCCATGTATTCGTTAATAAGGAATCGGTTAAATACACCTCATTTGTTACACCGTTAGGGCAATTCGAATTTCTCAGAATGCCAATGGGCCTAAAAACTGCATCGGCGGTGTTCCAAAGGTTTGTAAACAAAATTTTCGAGGATCTTATAAGGGATAACAAAGTAATGGTATACATGGACGACATCATGATTGCTAGCAAGAACTCGGAGGAGCATTTAGAAACCTTAAAGGAAGTGTTTATCAGATTAGCTCAAAATAAATTGGAATTAAGAATGGATAAATGTGAGTTCCTTCAGACAAATATTAAATATTTAGGATTCATTATAAATGGTGAAGGCATTAGGGCTGATGACAAAGGAATAGATGCCATACAGCATTTTCCAGTTCCAGACAAAATACAAGCCGTTCAAAGTTTTCTGGGCTTATGTTCACACTTCCGTAGATTTATAAAAGATTTTTCAACATTAGCGAAACCTTTATATGACCTTTTGAGAAAAGATGAAAAATTTAAATTTGGAGAAAAGGAAATGAGCTGTTTCTCAACTCTTAAGGAAAAGCTGGTGCAGGCACCAGTCTTAGCAATTTATAATTTCAAAGACGAAATAGAACTGCACTGTGATGCAAGCGCTCTTGGTTTCGGTGCGGTGTTATGTCAAAAAAAAGAGGATGGAAAATTACACCCAATATTTTATTTTTCAAAGCGAACAACAGTCGCTGAGGCAAAATATCACAGTTTCGAATTGGAAACAATGGCAATTATTCACGCACTGCGAAGATTTAAAATATATTTGTACGGAAAACGCTTTAAAATTATAACTGATTGTAATTCTCTTACTTTGACGAATATTTTGATAGTGGAATCAAATACGTTTGAAGATAATTTAGTAATCTGCCAAGGCAAGGATCAAAAAGTTCAAGAAATCAAGAAACTGCTGGAAAAAAATGAACATAAGTTGTTCGAAATGAGAAACGGAATAATTTATAGAAAATGTAACGACGGCAGACTTTTATTTTATGTTCCCACAGACATGGAAGATCATATTCTATATAGGTAAATATCACAATGAGATCGGACACATAGGTAGAGACAAAATGTTAGATGTTATTTCTAAATCTTATTGGTTTCCCAATGCCAAAGACAAATGTTTGAGCCATATAGAAAATTGTTTAAAATGTTTTGCGTTCTCCCCTAAGACAGGCAAGGAAGGATTTCTGCACTGCATTCCGAAGGGCAGCAAACCGTTTGAACTAATACATATCGATCATTACGGCCCAGTCGACTCAGGCAGATCCAAAAAAACATGTTTTTGTTGTCATCGATGGTTTTACGAAGTTCGTACGTTTATACGCCACAAAGACCACTAATACAAAGGAAGTCATTACAGCCCTGAAGGACTATTTTAGAGCATACAGCAAGCCTAAATGCATCATTTCATATAGGGGAAGTTGTTTTACATCCAAGGAATTTGATGACTTTATGTTAGAGTTCGATGTTAAGCATATGAAGATTGCGACTGGTTCACCCCAAGCAAACGGACAGGTTGAAAGAGTCAATAGAAGCCTAGGTCCACTGATAGCGAAACTGGTACAACCAGAGAAAGGCATATATTGGGACACAGTAATAGATAAAGTTGAGCACGTCTTAAATAATACACAGCACCGCAGCATCAAACAAACTCCAAGCAGAGTTCTTTTTGGTTTAGAGCAAAGAGGAAAAATAGTAGACGAATTAAAAGAAAAACCAGAGGAATTAGAAAATACTGAAGAAGATAGGGATTTGGTAAAAATTAGAAATGAAGTTGAAAATAATCAAAAAAAGGCTCAAGCGTATAATAAAACACATTATGACAAGACCGCCAGACAGCCATCAGAATACAAAAAAGGAGATTATGTGATGGTTAAAAATTTCGACAGTACAGCAGGCATCTCTAGAAAATTGATTCCAAAGTGTAAAGGCCCATATGTGATATCTAAAGTATTAAGAAACGACAGATTCTTGTTAAAAGACATAGAAGGTTTTTAGATATCTCGTAACCCATACCAAGGTGTCTGGAGCATCGAAAATATTAAGCATTGGATAGGCAACAAGAAAAATAAACGAAAACACAATTAAACAATAATAATAATATAACAACAGATTAATATAGTATGTACATATGTATAAATAAGGTAAAAGAATTCATCATACAACTAAGCAATCAATGTAAACCATGATCAGGGGATCAGCTAGTCAGTACGGCCGAGTTGTGGTAGGATGAACACTCATAAGGCCCACTGTACCATGTAGTAGCATAGTCTTAGGTATGAAGCCCTTAGTGGCAGAGAGAAGCATACGATCATATCCCCGTTAGGAATAAGAATATTATTGTTATCTCGCTCTTACTTATAAGCTAGCATTAAGAGATAAGAATGTATACCTAGCTCACTCACAAACGCATACACACTTGAGAGAGCATAAGAAAAGAGGAATACGCGAGACGCGGCATTCGGTGGCGTGTGCTTAAAGGGAAAAGTCGAATAAAGGCAGTGTGAAATTATTTAAAGGATTGAGTGCATACATTCATTTTTCGGCGTCCACAGTAACAAGTTTATTATTTCAAATGTACCCGCAAAAAGTGATGCAAAATGTTCTACAGTGAAACTACAAATTAGTGTCTGACCACGAAAGAGTTCAAATAGAACAAATTTGTTGGTCGGAATATATATTAAATACACCTGGGCACATAAGGTTCAAATAGAGCAATTATGGTGCCCAGAGTGAAAATGAATTGCAAATCTGAAAAATAAATTACACTCATGTCTAAGCATAAGGTCAAGGTCGAGCATAATAAGTGAACCGCGTCAAACCTGTGCGAAAGCAATTCAGCAGCGAAGATACACTGGCGTGTCGAGCGGTTGCGTTGCTGTTCAAACGGGTTACAGCCGGTCGAGCATATGTTCGAAACAACTCAACAGTGACGATACACTGGCGTGTCAAACGGTTGGGTTGTGTCTCAATTGATATTTTACACACATTCATATTTTTTCAATTTCATATATACACAATTAAATTCAAAATAGATTAAACACATACACATACTTTTAATTCACTTACACAATTAAATCTAAACACAACATATTACACATACACCATATTTAAGTTTACACGTATAATTAAGTTCAATACACGATTACATATATAACAACATTTAAACACACAACATTATTCACAATTAAAGGATTTCTCTAAGAGAGTAAATGTCTCAGATTTAAAAAAACAAAAAACGTTAGGGAATATCAGGTGGCCTTACAAGCCGTTACTAGGCCCTCTACCAGTAGTGCCCCTAGCACGATGGATACTTCTTCTGGCTCAAGCCAATCCACACCAATACCTTCCATAATTTCCCCTCTAGACATTTGTCAATCTTTAAAAATTCCGGATGGTATTCGTTATCTCATTCCGTATGAAGGGAATCCAGCTACCCTAAATGACTTTATAAACAATGTCGAGGAAATTCCGCTTCTTATTAGAGGCACGGATAAGACTCCGTATGGGCAGTTTTTATTAAGAGCAATAAGGAACAAGATAGAAGGAAAGGCAAATGAGCTATTAATATCGTCAGGCGTAGGCTTAAACTGGGACGACATTAGAGATACCCTAATAAGGAAATTCGCGGACAAATTCCTGCCACTGCAGGAATTTTTCGAACAAATTTTAGACATCAAGGCAACGTACTGGAGAGTTATAGAAAACACGGAGATATAGAAGTCAGCTTTAAAATTTAAAAAGGAATCCTTTGAAAACCTGTTTGTATACATTTATACATGGCATCAAAGGTCCATTAGGAGCGACTGTTAGAACCTTTAGACCTAGAACCCTCCAGGAAGCCTATGACGTGGCTATCAAAGAAGGGGACATTTTCCTGAGAGAAAGTCGCAATAGGCAAATACAGAACCCAAGATATAATAATAGCAGCTACAACAGAAACGACTATCGTAGAAATGAAGGACCCCGGAATAGCAGAACTAATAGGAGACCAAACTACTATGGAAATTATGAAGCTAGGGATCAATCCTCGTATCGCGATAAATCCAGGGATAATGGCAGGTCTTATAATAAAATGAAGGCGATCATGCCAAAACAAGAGGACAGAAGTCGTGAGGACAGAAATAATCAACATTCAAAGAATTACGGAAATTCGGGACAGCAAAGACCAACACCACTGAATCACATTGAAGCAACAAATGAACAGGAGCTGCACAATATTGATGACGGAAATTTTCAGTTAAAGGCCTCGTCGGACAGACGGGATACTTAGAGAAATTTGAAGTTGGAGGTTCTCTACTTTACATTTTAATTAATTTCAGTTCAAATAGACCACTAAAATTTCTAGTGGATACTGGTGCCACTTCATCTTTCATAAATCCAGAACTCGTTAAAGAAGAGAACCAACAAATACTTGAGAGACCGATTTTAATTATCACAGCCATAGGCTCTCATAAAGTAAACAAAATGACCCAAGTCAAGCTATTCAATAAATACAACTGTAATGAAAATTTTCCATTGTTGCTCTTCAAATTTCACAACTATTTTGATGGCCTTATAGGCATGAATACTCTGAATACAATGTCAGGAGTAATAGACATTCCGAGCAAAACTCTAATGACACCCAGCTTCACAATTGGACTTTTCCAACAAGTAAAACAAAAAGCAAAATTATTTAACATTGAGGAATCTTCCAAGAAATTGGTAACGCTACCAGTTTCAATTAAGGAAGGTACATTTTTGTGTGAAGATAAAAAAATTTCGAACGATTTATTTATCACAGGTGGCTTATACACAGCCCACAACTATTACAGTTGTATGGAAGTGACAAACTACTCTGTTAATGAAAAACAATTATATTTAGAGACACCATTAGAAGTGAACTATTTTAACACGGACGAATTTATAATAATAAACGATGTTAAGGACTATGGCTCGGTAGTTTCGGACAGTAAGAAAGAGGGTAACAGCAATCTAAGATAAGGACATTTAACCTTAGAAGAAAAAGCTGCATTCGCAAAACTACACAAACAATATCCAAATATATTTTACAGAGAAGGAGATAAATTAACCTTTACCAATATAGTCAAACACAATATTAATACTACAGACGAAATCCCTGTATTCAAAAAATCATTCAGATATAGTCCGTCAGAAAAGACAGAAATAAGCGAACAAATCAATAAACTTCTTGAACAAGATATAATTAAACACAGTCATTCACCCTGGAGTGCTCCAGTTTTCTTGGTCCCAAAGAAACTAGACGCTTCAAACAAACGAAAGTGGAGATTGGTCGTAGACTTTAGATTACTAAATGAAAAGTCTATCAAAGATAGATAGCCAATGCCACAAATAAACGAAATACTAGACAAACTAGGCAGGGCCCAGTATTTTTCAGCCTTAGATTTGGCAAGTGGTTACCACCAAATTGAAGTGGACCCTAAGGATAGACCGAAAACAGCATTTTCCGCAGTAGGTGGACATTATGAGTTTGTTCGAATGCCATTTGGCTTATCCAATGCACCCGCAACTTTCAAAAGGGTAATGGATAATGTCTTAGCAGAGTATAATGGCAAGTTTTGTTTGGTCTATCTAGATGATATAATAGTATTTTCGACCTCGCTCGAGGAGCACATGAATCATCTAAATTCTATTTTCAAGAAACTCACGCAGGCAAATCTAAAACTTCAGCCGGATAAATCAGAGTTTCTAAAGAAAGAATTAGAGTATCTTGGTCACATTGTGACAGAAAAAGGTGTTAAACCTAACCCAAAGAAAATAGATACGATTAAGGCTTTATCGAGAAACTTAACGTCGATAAAACCCCACCCTTAGAGGTACAAGAGGGAGACACAATCTTCAGAAAAGAAAATAGAAGAAACAAATTAACACCCAGATTCACCAAACACAAGGTAGCTAGTGATAACGGAATAACTTTGACTACCAACAAGAGACAGAAAATACACAAATCAAAGATTAAGAAAAAGACTAGACGTAATAGTGACTAACTTCTGTATAATAATATCGTTACAGATTATGCATGATAGCAGCTCAACTGCTTCATGTCCAACATGTTAAGGAAAATACGCCCCTAGCAGAAATCAATCTGGGAGAAGCGAGAATCATTCAGACCTATAGTTCAGTGGCACATGTAATAGAACTAACGGAATTGACTAACTACCTAAATAAACTAGAAACCAACTTATACAACTTACGGGACGAAGATTCGAAGGATTCGATATCTTCATTACAAAGGAAAATAGTTCAAGCTAAAGAAAAAGTTTACTCACTGACCCCAAACCAAAGAAAAAAGAGAGGTTTGATAAATGGATTAGGTCACGTAATTAAAAGAGTAACAGGAAATATGGATGCAGATGACGCATCCGCTATTGCAACCAATTTCAACAAGGTATTTGAAAACGAAAAGACTATTAACAAAAACCTCTGGCAACAAATAGCCAATAATAACGACATAATTTTAAATTTCAATAATATGTCCACACACTTTGTTAAAGAACAAGAAAAGATTGAGGAGTACATTAACCATTTTTGAAATAGCATTTCTAAGGAATTAATGATAGAAGATAAGAAAATCAAAAGTTTACAAATATTAAATATAATAAATAACAATATAGACATTCTTCAGAATCATATAAATGATATAGCCGAGAGTGTTTTATTAGCTAAACTCAGGATATTCCCAAGTTTTATTTTACCTATAGGAGAACTAAAAGATATTGCACAGAGTTTCAAAATTCAAAATTTTTCAAAAAATTCCGAAGAACATATATACAGAGTACTCGACTTAGAGGTAAAATCCAAAAGAACACAAATTATTTTTCAAATAAAAATACCTATATTTGATAAGAACATCTATACACTATCTCATTCAATTAACTTACCCATAAACGGCTCTCACTTTCTCATTCTACCTAAATTCATTTTGCATGATAACAATTTTAATTTTACAACGAGTTTTCAAGAGCAATGCCCGAGGATACATGGAACTTATATCTGCGACCCCAGATTGGCGGAGAATATTATGTACAACAAGGAGTGTGTTAAACAGATTAAATTAGGAATGAAACCAAGCTGCGAGGCAAAGAATGTGGACACCGACGAAATAGTGGTGGAGCCGGAGCAACAGTGGATCGTGGTCATCAGCAGGAACCAAACGTGGGCCTAACCGAGTTGTGCAGAACCCTTCCTCATTGAGGGAACAACAATTATTAACCATATCAACTGTTCCATACTCATTGATGGAGTCAAATATGATGACACCGAATTATTTTACAAGGAAAAGATCAAACTGTCACTACCGGCAGTCAAAAATATAACAATAAATGCGACAGTGGAGGATTTGAATCTTGATAAGATCGTGTTTCACCTCCAAGAAAACAACGCAAAATTTTTTCGAGTCAAGCAATCTACAACCGATCTTCGATTCCTGACCTACAAATCGGTCATCTACATATATACATATATCCTGGTCATCTTTATAATCTATACCTTGGTAGTAAAAAGAAAAATCACTTACTTACCCAATCCTGCACCATCGGTCAACTACGTTTCGCCCATTCCTTCGTTATGGCCGTCACTACATTCTAGGGGGGAGGAGTTACCACATCAGCTATACCCACGTCCTCTCCCCCGCCCCCTAAACCTCCACGAGCAAACTGTTAGCGTCAGCACCCACACCATTGCAGCAGTCTACATTCACGAGCCTCCTCCACCCCCAAATTCCACAACATAGTAACTGCAACATAGTTCGTGGTACTCTTGTGCCAGAGTACAAGCCACTTCAGACGACAACTCAGCAAACGGAAACTCTCCCCAAATCTGCTGGGTCAGCAGATCGACGTTCACCAGCGGGCCACTTGGATTCTTTTAAGTTAGATATAGAGTCAGTTTTAAGCTAGCCATTGGCAAATAAAGAACCTTTATAAATTTCCGAAAACATTTATTCTTTTCATTGGGAACTTGGACAATTGTGGAAATTTACAGGAACATCACCCTGGACAGGAACACACTCCACCTACCATCATACATAACTCTCGCAACAAAAACAGCGGCGATGGGAATAGCGACGAAAACGAAGTTGGCGGCAGCGAAGACGGCGACAAAGATGGCAGCGGTGAGAAAAGCAACAAAGAATTTGGCGAGAATAAACGAAATACAGTGGGACAAGCTGTGCAAAACATGGATTTATTATTGCGTATGGCAACCGATGCAGTAAATGAATTTTCGGGAGATGCATGTGCACGCAAATGGATCCTACAGGTGAAAAATATAGCCAGCGTTTATGGAATAAATGAACCGTATATAAAGATGTTGATCGTCAGTAAGATAAAAGGAAAAGCATGCATGTGGTTGCATGCAGATCCAGAACGTGTATTGCTACCAACGGAGCAGTTGGCGGCTGAGCTGATATCAATGTTTGGTGAGAGGAAGTCGAAGTTAGAAACAAGGCGAAAATTTGAGGAACGAAAATGGACAGCGGGAGTTACCGGTTCCAACCGGCACACAGGCCCTCCAGCAAAGCCACCCCGGCTTACCCTGGAATTGGTACAAAGCAACCAAAATGTAAGCACTGGGTTGAATTAGGCCACCCAACGACCGTCCAGCGAACGGTCGTTGCCAGCAGCGGAGAAATGTTTACATTGCATTTCAACAGGAAACCCCTACTCCTCCGGACTGGGTAATAGGAGCACGACATCAGCAAAGAACTAACCCAATCAAGAATAGGCAACACAGCGCTTCACATTTTCGGCATTTATGGATTACACTTACACATGTAGTATTTAAGGCACTCTCATTGTGACCGCCGCTGAAATAAAGAATCAGATCAGTTTTGTCATCGAACAAGAATCAACGTCTTCTCTCTAAAACAAAACTCGGAACTTCGGGCAACTAACACCAAACCCTCAACACCAGCAAAACTACCTTAAGGACTTCGCATCCTTAATCATAACTCGGGCGAAAGCTTTTTTGCTTATGCAGTTGCTTATAAAAATGGATGATGAAGAATTGGTGGCGCTCCTCATTGAAGGTATTCCGAATCAAACGCTACGTAACCAAGCCCGTATCCAATGCTTTGAAGATATCCAGCACATAAAGCGGGCATTTGCCGAAGTGAAACTACCGAAAATGGATGAAGCCGACAAGAAGGTGACATCGGTGAACAATAATAACAGCACACTCTTGCGTTGTTTCAATTGCAATTCGAAGGGACACTGGGCCAAAGAGTGCAGGAAGCCAAAGCGCGAAAAAGGGAAATGCTATGCCTGTGGTGAGATGGGGCACTTTGCAGCAAAGTGTCTGAAAAACAAGAATGGGGATGAAAACAATTACGTAAGATATTTTGAAATTAATTTTATGAACAATTCTAAATCAAAATTTATTACAGCATGCCTCATAGACACGGGAAGCCCCATTTCGTTCATAAAAATTAGTAAAGTACCTAAAGATGTTATTGAAGTACCAGTTTCAAGTTCATTTTACGGATTAAACAAAAGTTCCTTGAAAACATATGGAAAAATACTGTGTTACATTATGAAAAATTTGAATAAAATACACTTTAATTTAATAATGGTGGCAAACGAGTCTATGAGTCATGATGTAGTATTGGGAAGAGATTTTATGGAAGCATGCAACTTATGCTTGAATCTGGACACCTTGAAAATGATTACAGTGGATAAAATTGAAAGTCGATGTAACAAGAAAAGCGATAAAATGTTAGAAGAAACAAATATGTACAACAATAGTATAACAGCTAGCGATAGTGATAGTCAAGGTAGTAGTAAAAGTCAAATGATTAGTGACAAGGTAAAAAAAAAAAATTAGAGAAAGCTGTCTATGCTGAAATAAGCACAGCGGAGAGGGAAATGCTTGAAATTAATGTAATAGATGACTCAATTGATTACAAAATAGGTGATCAGGTGGATCATAATATGAAATGTCAATTTATTGAGTTGGTAGAAAACTGTTATGTTAATAAAGAAAGACCGAATGAACCGGAGATTCGGTGTGAAATACAATTAAGATTAAATGACCCGAAACCGTTTAGTTGTTCTCCTAGAAGATTAGCATATACTGAAAAAGAAAAGCTGCAGATTATCTTAGATGAGTATCTAAAAAACGGAATTATTAAACCGAGTGATTCTGAGTATGCATCTCCGATAGTGTTAGTGAAAAAGAAAACAGGAGACCTAAGGTTATGTGTTGATTACAGAAAACTTAACAAAACAATTGTCAAAGATAAATATCCTTGACCATTGATTGATGATCTGTTGGATAGATTAGTAAATAAAACGATATTCTCGAAGTTAGATCTTAAACATGGCTACTTTCATGTTTTTGTTAATAAGGAATCAATGAAATATACATCTTTTATGACGCCTTTAGGACAGTTTGAATTTTTAAGGATGCCAATGGGTCTGAAAAATGCACCGGCGGTCTTTCAGAGATTTATTAATAGAATTTTCGAGGATATGATAAGGCAGGATAATGTTATTATATATATGGATGACATTATGACAGCTAGCAAAGGAATTAAGGAACATATGGAAGTACTTAGGGAAGTTTTTGACAGGTTGACGAGGAACAAATTAGAGCTGAGAATAGATAAATGTGAGTTTCTGCAATCGAGTGTACAATATTTAGGATTTTTAATAACAAGTAAGGGAATACAGGCCAATGACAAGGAAATAGAAGCAATTAAAAATTTTCCAGTACCAGATAAGGTGCATGATGTCAGAAGCTTTTTAGGATTGTGTTCATATTTTAGAAGATTCATTAAGGGGTTTCAACGATTGCAAGACCTTTATACGACTTATTGAAGAAAGACAAAGAATTTTCGTTTGAAGAAAAAGAGTTAGAATGTTTTGAGACACTTAAGAAAAAGTTAGTGGAAGCTCCAGTGTTAGGGTTATATTGTTATATGGATGAAATAGAGTTACATACAGATGCAAGTGCACAAGGCTTTGGTGCAGTGTTATTGCAAAAGAAAGAGGATATGAAATGGCACCCTATATTTTATTACTCGAAAGCCACAACAAAGGATGAGGCCAAATATCATAGTTTTGAACTTGAAACAATGCACTGTGGTCCAGAATTCGATTTTTTTGGCATAAAGTCTAAAAATTGAGATACAGACTTGAAACTTTGTACATTTTGTTGTTAAATCACAAATAGTTTGCGCACAAAATTTGGAGTCTGTGCGACCACGCCCTCTCTTGCCTCCCATATTAACTACTGGTATGACTCAGGAGTCAACAAAATATTTTTTTTTTTTTTTTTTTTTTAAAGTCGTGTATATTGTTGTTTTAAAAATAATCGCCCTCTTCTTCTTCTAGTTCTACATTATAAATTTCCGAATCTGAACTCGAATGAGAATCAGAATGTGAATCCAATATTTGGTCTCATGGATCAGGTTTAAAATTAGACTGTATTTCCAAAAGACTTATTACTGCCTTCGGAAGTGGTTTTTCCTATTTTTTCTCTCTCTTTCTTTTAAACTAATTGTTGATAATAGTGGGTCCGAGTAATCAATCGCTCTGTGGAAAATATTACTCATCCTATGATCCGACTATTTTTCCTTGCATGTGATAGTCGGTCCCTTTTGTAAAGCTTATTCCGGGCTTCACTCGCATTTTCAGTTTCCTTTTTAATCTTTCTCCTGCATTTTGTTAAGACAAGTTACGGCGTCCCATTTGCTTCGGTGCCTTGGAGTTTTCAAAATCACTAACAAGAATTCTTATCTTAGACGCCATCCACTTGGTATGTTTGGAAAAAAAGTCGGTCTAGTTATCTGTTACACTCGGGCAGTTTTTTTTTAATAAATAATTCAAAATTTATTTTATTATTTTTTTGTAAATCTCTTCTGTCTTTTTTGATTCCTGATTATTGTTGTTGAGTGCGGAATAAACGTAATCTGAAACATAACTTATTTGCCTATTGTTACGCCTCCAAATGTCCAGGAGGTCGCTATGTCTGAACTCGAACTTGCCTATATAAAATGAAATTTTTAAGAAAACGAGCAAAAATGGGCAAAAGATATTACTTTACCGTGAAAGACAATAGTTAAAGGTACAAACTGACGTTTTTAACTTTTGTCAGAAATTGTCAGAAAATTAGTTATACTCCACGAAACACAGGGGACACGTTAGAATTTTCTGTTAAAATACACATAAATTGGATGTCACTCAACATAAAAACAGTACAACTATACATATATTTCCTACATAAGTTAAAAACATCATACCTTGGCATTTATTTTCCATATTTTACAATAATTTTTGGATGCGTATTAACGATCATACCACATGCAAATGTAAGCAAATAATTTTTCGGAAATTGCATTCTCTCAATCAGCTGTTTAACACTTCACCTTTAAAAGCTCATAAAACGATTTAGTGAAGTTTTCGGTCAATTTTGTTTTTGGTTTTTATTTATATGATTAATTTTCTATTAGAAAATAATTGCTGAAGGACGATATATTGACATAAAAATTTTGACTTTATGCCAAAAAAAACGAATTCTGGACCATAGTGTAATGGCCATCCTGTATGCATTAAGAAGATTTAGAATCTATGTACAGGGAAAGAGATTTAAAATTGTTACGGATTGCAACGCATTAACTCTAACGTTAAATAGAGTAGAATTAAACCCTAGGATTGCAAGGTGGGCATGAGACCTATTAGAGTAAGATTTTGAGTTAGTTCATAAAGCAGGAAAGCATATGCAGCATGTGGATGCATTGAGCAGAAATACGAACATATTAGTGATAGAAACTAATAGTTTTGAAGATAATTTAACTATTTGTCAAGCAAAAGATGAAAAGTTGAAAGATATTAGGAAAAAGTTAGGGAAAACGGAAGATAAAATATTTGAAATGAGAAATGGTGTACTTTATAGGAAGGCAAATGGTGGAAGATTGTTGTTTTGTGTACCAGACGAAATGGAAGAAAAATTTTTATATAATTATCACAATGAATTAGGTCACTTAGGGAGAGATAAGGTTATAGATGCTATTGTTAAGACTTATTGGTTTTCGAACATGAAAGAAAAAGTTGTTAGGCATATAGGAAATTGTTTGAGATGTGTGGCATTTTCACCGAAGTCGGGAAAAGAAGAAGGAATGCTGCATAGCATCCCAAAGGGAAACGTGCCGTTTGAGATAATACATATCGATCATTATGGACCGGTAGATGACGGTAGAATAAAGAAACATCTGTTTGTAATAATAGATGTTTTCACTAAATATGTTAGGTTATACGCAACAAAAACAACGAACACAAAGGAAGTAATTCTAGCTTTAAAGGATTATTTTAGATCATATAGCAGGCCGAAAGTTATAGTATCAGATAGGGGAACCTGTTTTACATCCGAAGATTTTGCAAAATGTATGGAAGAGTATAATATTAAACACATAAATATAGCGACAGGTTCACCCCAGGCCAATGGACAGGTAGAAAGAGTCAATAGAATATTAGGGCCTATGATAGCTAAATTAACAGACATTGAAAAGGGATTGCATTGTGATGCAGTTATTGAAGACGTAGAATTTTCTCTGAATAATACCAAACAAAGAAGTGTAGCGGAATCTCCCAGCAAGATGTTGTTTGGAATTGAACAAAAGGGAAAAGTTGTTGATGAATTAAGACAAATTACATTATGGTTAAGAATTTCGATATGATCCACCTCAAATCTGGATATCCGCTAAAATTCCTAATAGACACAGGGGCGACCATGTCATTCATCAGCCCAGAGTTGATATTCCACACAGACAGAATTAACTTGTCCGACCCAATCTCAATTAAAACCGCACTTAACGTGCATCAAGTTTTTCAAAAAGTAATAATACCCGTATTTGCTAATTTTCTGATAAAACGCGTTATCAACTAATACTATTCAAATTTCACCCATTCTTTGATGGGTTAATCGGGATGGACATTTTACAAAAGTTAGGAGCAACAGTTAACATTCCAAAAGCAATTCTAAAAACTCAACGTTACAATATTAAATTACACTCGGAAAATAACACAACTTCAGAACTACACGTTTTAGACGAAGTTTCTAAAAACATAGTTAAGCTACCAGTCACCATCGATAACGGGGAGTTCTGGTACGGAACTACAAAAATCTCCGACAATCTACTCATATCAGGAGGTCTATACCAAGATATAGACAACTCCAGTTTTATGGAAGTAGTCAACATTTCTCAAGATAAACAGAAATTGTGTCTTGACGCAAAACTACAGGTTGAGATATACCGGAAACGATTTTATCGAGGTAAATGCTATATCCGAGTTTAGCAACAACACCCCACAAGACAGAACGAATATAATTACCAAACTAAGAAGAAGAATTTACTGCATTAAAGAATCTCTGTAAAAGGTTTCCAAAATTGTTCCAACAAGAGGGGGACAACTTGACTTTTACTAATCTTGTTAAGCGCAAAATACAGACTACAGACGAAATTCCACTACATTCAAAGCAATTCCGGTATAGTCCAGAAGACAGGAAATTCAAAGACAGATCACTAAGACGTTAGAACAAGACTTTATCAGATACAGCCACTCACCATGGGGCGCACCCATTTTTCTGGTGTCAAAAAAACCTGACGCTTCAGGTAACAAATAATGGAGGTTGGTAATAGACTATAGAAAGTTAAATGAGAAAACCGTAAAAGACAAATACCCTATGCCAAATATGAACGATGTCCTAGTGTAGCATATTGGACTAATCTACCCTAACAATACAATAAATGATTGGGTATAACTTAGCGTCAATACATTGTGACACTTTGTCATATGAAATATAAATATACAAAAAGACCACCAAAAAATACGTAAGCACTCCAGCGCCCCAGTAATACGATCTAACGCTTATACATAAGCCGATCGCGGAGCGTGGGAATGCTGAGCATGCACTTTGCAGCTCAAGTGGTCAATGCCTTCTGCATACATATGTATATGTATAAATGTAAGTAAGAATACATAGATATATGGAATGTATGTGCGGGTTAGCTAAACCCAACTTCAGCACACTTTGATTATTCAAATAAAGAACCTCGAACAGAGCAGAAGCTAAGCTCTTCTTTTCTTAAACATTAAAATAGCACCCTTCACAATAGCACCCTTCACACTAGACAGAATTGGTAGAGCTAAGTATTTCACAGCTCTAGATTTGGCAAGCGGATATCACCAAGTAGAAATGGACCCCAAAGATATCAGTAAAACAGCTTTTTCGGCAATTGAAGGACATTTCGAGTTTGTGAGAATGCCATCCGGTCTCACTAACAGCAAACTTTCAGAGGGTGATGGATAACATTCTAGCAGACCTGGACGGTAAATGCTGTCTTATATATCTTGACGATATTATACTTTTTTCAGCATCACTCCAAAACATGCTAATGATCTGAAGCTAGTATTTGACAGACTAAGTAGAGCAAATTTGAAGCTCCTACCGGAGAAATCCGAGTTTTTCAAAAAGGAAATTGAGTACCTGGGTCATGTAGTCACCAATTCGGGCATAAAGCCCAACCCCAAAAAACTGATTGCTATTAAAGCTTTTCCCATGCCTAAAACACAAAAACTAATTAAATCCTTTTTAGGATTACTTGGCTATTATAGGAAGTTCATAAAGGATTTCGCAACCACTGACACAACAGTTAAAGGGCAAAGTCATAAAGAAAAAATTAAGAGAAGAACAAAATAGTAATATTGGTCATATTTTACAGATTTTGCTGCGTAACGGCAAAAGTTATCAAAATTCAAACACTGGAGGAGTATGACAAAATCGCAAAAATAGACCTGGGAGACGCAAGAGTCATACAGTCAAACAACCATTTACTCCACAAAATTAATACACAGGACCTTTTAGAAAATATCATGAACTTTGAAGCAGCACTTAATAAGCTAGAAGAAGTAAGAGTTTCAGATAAAATTATAAACGGCTTAAGAGCCAAAATAGATCAGCTAAAAACCAAAATAAATACCTTACATATTACCCAAAGAAAGAAAAAAAGAGGTATTGTAAACGGTCTTGGTAGCATAATAAAAAACTATTGACGAAAAGTTTAACGTTGTTCAAGAAAATGAAAATCAAATAACAGAAAAAATCAACAAACAAACACTATTTAACAAAGAAGCTATTCTAAGGATTGAGAATATATCAAAACACATTAATTAAGAGCAACTAACAATTAACAATTTTATTAAGAATTACAATAACAACATTTACAAGACTCTGAATGATGAGCATAAAGAAATACACCTACTCCAATAATTCACTAGAATTAATTTCAATATAGATGTCTTAAACAACCACATAAGTAACATAGCCGAAAGCATATTAATAACTAAGTTAAATCTTATACCCAAATTAATATTGTCAGAAAACGAGATTAAATCTATCAACGAATTCATAATAAAACAAGATCATTCGAGCAGATGAATATAAAAAACACTTTCGAAGACATAAACCTGCACAAACTCTATATACAAGCCTTATCAAGCCAAGATGACATCATCACCATGAAGACTTCGGCTACAAGTCACCTCTTCACAATTTATATATTATTCGTATTCCTGACCATATGCACAATATTGACCCTAATGTTGAAAAGAAGAAGCACCATTATCACCCCTGTGGAAATTCCGTTAAATTACGTTTCGGCCATTCCTTCGATGTGGTCGTCACTTCATTCCAGGGGGGGAGGAGTTACCGATATCGCAGTACAGAGTATACACGATTCGGTACCACCCGCCAAGCCGCCAAAACAGTCATTGCCCTTATGAGCTGATTCGAAACTGCTACTATGTTGCAAATGCAGACACAGCACTTTGACAGGATGTGATTGCGACAATTCTATTATGGGGCACGGTGTATCGTCCTGGGGCGAGGCAACGCTCGTCCTGGGACCACCTGTACCGACCACTGACTCCACTGTCCTTCTGGAACCCGCTTCGTCGCAGTCGTCTCCTCTGGAAGACCACCCGCCGGTCGGTCTGGGTTTAGGATGTTATGGGGTAGGGTGTAGCGTCCTGGGGCGATGCAACGCTCGTCCTGGGACCACCTATACCGACCACTGACTCCACTGTCCTTCTGGAACCCGCTTCGTCGCAGTCGTCTCCTCTGGAAGACCACCCGCCGGTCGGTCTGGGTTTAGGATGTTATGGGGTAGGGTGTAGCGTCCTGGGGCGATGCAACGCTCGTCCTGGGACCACCTATACCGACCACTGACTCCACTGACCCTTATGGACACGTCGGGTTCTTGCCTTTCCTTCTGAAGGTCCTTCTGCCGGCCGGAACGGACTTAGGATGTTATGGTGCAGGGTGTATCGTCCTTGGGCGAGGCAACGCTCGTCCTGGGACCACCTTCGCTGGCCACTGACTCCAATGATCCTTACGACACGTCAGATCCTTCTCCTCCACTCCCAGGATCTCCACTTGCTTGTGGTGATTCGTCCTTCTGAGTCCTTCGGGCTTCTTGCCGCCCGATGCTTGCACTGCTCCTTTTCTTCTCGTTTGACCGCGCGTTCACAATTCCGAGATCCTTCTGTTAACACTCCGACGCTCGGCCTCCTTCCGCACGCGATCTCTCTGTCTCATTAACTGTCTCTCTCTCTCTCTCTCTCTCTCTTTCTGTGCTTGCTCTTTTATTACAATCCGCAAACTCCGACGTTCGTCTGCATCAAAGAATCGCTCCAAAGCAACTGAGCGTCTATAGAATCGCCGGCGCGACTTAATGGCTCGATTTTCTTATCGCCGAACCCCAACACCAATGCAAAGAGATCCATGTGTGTACGTGTGCGTGTATCTGTGTATGTGTGTGGGCTTAGAGTCGAGTATAATGCTGATTTTCCAAATAGCTGATAACCGCGCTTAAGTACCATATAGTATAGTAGAATTCATTTTTGGCTATCTATAAAGCTATGCTTATTGCGTGACTTATTTTTATTGGTCCTATGGACCGTTTATTTTGCTATTTACAAAAAAAAATATTTTCTATTAATTTGGTGACTCTAAATTTAGAATTTTTCTTGATGTCTGGCCATTCTCCACCTCCTGGCATCCAGCTCCTGCTTATCCTGCTCATGCTGCTTATCCTGCTCATGCTGCTTATCCTGCTCATCCTGTGATCCTGATCTGTGTCTCTCTTTCTCTCTCTCTGGTAGGTAGCCTCTTTATCGTCTTTTTGGCCGCACTGCTCTTTTTGGTGACTTGTGTGTGTGTGTGTGTATGAAAGTTTTCTTGCTTTTGGGGGAAAAAACCTATAATTCTGGTGAACCCACCTCCGTGTAACTTGCTCCTCCTAGTATTCCAAACGTGTGTGCATTGCGTTGTCGTCGTCTTCAGTTCTTCTGTGTGAAAATATAATTTTCCGAAGCAGCCACTTCACAAGTGGTTTACTTGAGTGTATGCCTTCTTTTCGGCGGTGTTCTGGTTTCAAAACTATATTGGTTTATAGTTTGATTCTCTTCCTCCGTGTCCCATTCCTTATCGTCATCCACATCCATCACCATTATGCCATTCAGTGTGGGAAACTTTATGACGGGCAAAGTTATGCCCTGCTGATTGCCTTCATTCATCAGCTTCTGGATGAGATTGGCGATATCCTCGCGCTTCTTGGTTACTGTGAGCAGGTCAAACCAATCGATCAGCTCCCTAATGGGCAGCTTATAGTTAACGATGGGTTTTGTGAAGAATTGCTCCGCATACTGCAGCAGATAGAGGCCGCAATCGGTGAGATTCTCCTGCTGCGGCACCTCCACAATGAGACCTGGCATATTATCCCCGTTGAAGATGCGCGCCCGCTCTTTCGGATACTTTGCCTTGTACTCAAAGTTGAGGTAATTATGCAATATGGCAATATCTCGATCGCGTGAGTTGCCCTCCAACGAATCGAAGATGAGAATCAATGGCTGTTTGATTGGAATGTCTTCGCCGGGTGTCTGTACATCATAGTTAACCACGGAGGTCTTCAGGTTTGGAAAACATATGATGGCCAGTATCCAATGGGACTTCTCGTTGAATGGTATTATGATGAAATCCTTCTCGAATATATTCACGGTTCGTGTCCACTTCTTTACCCTTTCGTGACGCCTCTTGGCCACCGGCTCCTTCGTGTTGTTGGGACTCGTCTCTGTGGTCAATCTCATGTGGAAAAATGTGCTAAAGATGTGCGTCCTATCGCGCTGACCCTCTGGTATGATGTTATTCTTTAGCCAGCGCAGATAAAAATCAATGATTATGTCGTTCAGAAATGAGCCTTCCTTGAGACACATATAGTCCTTAATGGTGATGCTCAGGCCACCGGTTCCGGTGGGCGGATATGTGAAAAGCGTTGGATTCTCGTCGACGGAGAGTCTTCCCTCTGTTTGGCCATTGGCGGCGGCGGTGGTCTCCTCATCCTCGCTGCTCAACAGCACAATGACTTCATCGTCAAAGTCCCTGCTTATTATCCAGTTAATGTTCCGGCGCAGGCGACTCTTCTCTGCGCGTTCTGCAGGTGTGGGTATAGTGTCACTAGTTGCTTTCTCGGCTGGCGCCGGTATGGATGCAACATTCGGTTGCACCCGCGATTGAGATCCACCAGCTGTCTCTTCCGATTTCTTGCTAACAGTGGCATGTGCGACTTGGTCCTTCGACTGGATTGACTGGGAGCTTGCGAGAGCGTCTCCAGCTGGTTGCACGCCCTGGAGACCATTGCTCTTCTTTGGAGAATTTGAGTTGTTACCCGTGGGGGTTTGATTTCCCTGTTTATTGCCAGATGATCCTGGGTTGTCTTGAGCACCAGCAACTTGATAACCATTGCTGTCCTCTGCAGAATGACACTTCTTCTGTTTCTTGGTCTTGGGAGTATTGTCGTCTTGATCCACCGACGATATCACTTGGGCAGTACTACTCTTCTTTGGAGAATTTGAGGTGTTACCCGTAGGGGTTTGACTTCCCTGTTTATTGCCAGATGAACCTGGGTTGTCTTGAGCACCAGCAACTTGATAACCATTGCTGTCCTCTGCAGAATGACACTTCTTCTGTTTCTTGGTCTTGGGAGTATTGGCGTCTTGATTCGCCGACGATATCGCTTTGTCAGCATTGGTGTCTCCCGGAGCGCGATGTCTTTTCTTGTGCTTCTTGCCTTTGGTTGCAGATGGCTGGCAACCATTGTTGGCCACCGAAGTCTCCGATGGCTTGACAACCGCACGAGATGGTGGCACTTCAACGGGCACCGCGTTGGGAAGAGCGGCACCAGCGGACGCCTTTGACTGATGCACCTTCTTGTTGAACTCCTCCGCATGGGCAATCGTATCGGCAATGGTATCACCGATGGCGAAGCCCACCGAGACCACCGATGGCTTGACAACCGGAAGAGATGGTGGCTCTTCAACGGGCACCGCGTTGCGAGGAGCGGCATCAGCGGACGCCCTGGACTGATGCACCTTCTTGTAGAACTCCTCCGCCTTGGCAATCTTATCGGCAATGGTATCACCGATGGCGAATCCCACAGAGACCACCAAATGGATAATACCACCGGCATTCTCCATGCAATCAATCGTGATGTTATCCTCCATATGAAGGTTCATCTTGAGAAACAGCTTTTGCACTGTAAACGCATGGATGGGCAGCTTGAAGGTGACGAAGTGCTGCTTTCCAGTGCTGTAGATAATGAGCACCTTGGCACTCCGTTTGTCCTTATCCGTGTCGGCTCGATTGATCAGCAATTGACGGGAGACTATAATGAAGTCGTTATGGGCGATTCGACTTACCATTTTCGGAGCCGATTCAACACAACATATGTACGCTAACGTTATGAATGTTATGAACGTTATGGGCTCATCTGAAACTGAAGTTTCTGAATACGATTGCAAAGTCTCGGGCTGCTTGATGTACAAGTTCACTGGATGGGTGAAGTCACCTTACACGGTGACTTCGATCACTATATTCCTTTCATTTTGCAACCAGTGTGATTTATGCGATATTTGATACCACAAAAATTTGGTTTCTCCCGATTTTATGATTTGTTTAAACGGCGTACCAAGTATCCAAAAATCATCTGAGAGATCGCGTGCGGAAGGAGGCCGAGTGTCGGAGTGTTAACAGAAGGATCTCGGAAGTGTGAACGCGCGGTCAAACGAGAATACCATATGCACAATATTGAACCTGATGTTGAAAGAAGAAGCACCATTATCACCCCTGTGGAAATTCCGTTAAATTACGTTTCGGCCATTCCTTCGATGTGGCCGTCACTTCATTCCAGGGGGGGAGGAGTTACCGATATCGCAGTACAGAGTATAATAAATGAAATGAAAGTAAATGAAATATTAACCAAGTAACCTCTGATTAAAGTGTGTGGTAATCTGCTGGATAGGCTGAGTGGTGTGGAGGCACCCGAGAAAGCAGCCCAGAGGATTGTGTGGCAACCGTACCATTAGTAGGCCAAGGCCAAAAAGGAAGAATACGGACCACCGCGCCCAGTTCAACTGTTCACTAAATTCACTCGTCACAAATGAAACATAAACGAGCATTAAACATAAACTAATATAAAAAAAATATTGTCCAGAATTATTATTCGAATTTTCTAAAAAATCTTTATCTTTTTTCAGATTTTAAGATGAGTACACACCTCAACACGCATACATCAATTGTCAAGGTTGAGTGAAACCACATTTACATCCAGTTTACGCTCTTCGAAATACCGCAAATACCTTATAATTAGCTAGCGCTTTCCTAAAAAAATTAAATTCCGCTGATACGTTTCAAGTATTAAGTGAACAACTCCGGTGCCATTGGTGTAGTATGCGCCTATGTAATATTAAGAACATTTAAGTATAATAGCATACTAACATATAGCAGCACTTTGTTTCTATGTTTATGTTTATGTTTATGCAACCAATAAGGCCCAAGGCGGATGTAACATGATCGTACACTTGAAGGCTACAAAGTATAAGTGCATGGTCAGCATTCCCACGCCGACCAAATGCATAATACATAAGTACATAGATCGCTCTCTCGATAAGCCTAGATATATAAGATATACAAAAGAAAGCCGCTCCGCCGCTGGCGTATCCGGCAGCGCAGCTACGCAGCTTAGCCTAAGACGAAATATATTCAAAACTCACAACGCAGACACTGTAAAGACGTTGAACTGGCAGAACCATTTCCGCCAAACAAAAATTTAATAAAAATCAAATAAAAACCTAATTCAGCCTGACGGCTGCAATCAAAACCAAAAGACTTGTGTTATCAATGAACGACCCATTACATGGCGACCGTGACAGTCGTCCAACGATGGACAAATTAACGAAATAAAAAACACATATTGGAGGAAAACTGGACTGGAAGGCTGAGGAAGAAGACCGAGGAATCATTACATGGAACTTACAATTGCCAAAACTAAGGAAATATCTGAGTGAGTAGAGTTGTATTGAGTTATGGGAAAACACCGTGGCGGTCTAAATACCAAGCTGAATATACGGTCAGCAAACGCCACCGGTTTGGTCGAAAGCTCTAAGGCTACATGCAGAGCTAGACCACTTGCTTCAATATCAGGAAGAATTGAAGACCCAAAAACTCGAGAAAACTTACTCAGAAAATACTAAAAATATAACAATAATTAATGAAGTTCCAAAACCAAAGGCATGTCCAGCACCAGCACCAGCACTAACGAAGGCTAAAAAGTCCTGCCCCCCGGACTGCGAAGGAGTCTGGAGTCCTCACTGCCTGGGGACTTGTGAGCAGCCATCAACATCATCAGCAGCCCAGAAATAGACAGCAGCGAGGGAGTATCAGCGTGCCACCCCCGGCGACGCCCAGCTGACACCAGGAGATGAACATCAGCAGCACTAAAATATTAACTAATTAACAATAAATATAAATATATATATATATAAGAAAAATTTTAAGACACATTGTAAAATGGAGCATAAACTACTATGCCCTGTTAACCCAATATGTCCCGTGAAGCCATAGCTAGATTCAGGCAGACAATAATGTAAAAGAAAATTTTTTTTTTGACTAACATTGACAAAATAGAAAAAGAAAGAAAGAAAGAAATAATTCCCAATATAAATGTATATAGAGACAAATGGAATAAGAAAACTAAAAACATATATAAAAATAAAGAAGATTTTCTACCAAACTGTAAAAGTAGTATTGTAGTATGCACACATATCGGTTAATTACTGTACTGTATAATCATAACTTAAAAGCACATTGTAGCACTCCGTTACAATGTGTACTTATACAGTCAAGCCCTAGTGTATGTGTAATACAAAGCTCCCACCTGCATATATATCTCTCTGTCTCATTAACTGTCTCTCTCTCTCTCTCTGTGCTTGCTCTTTTATTACAATCCGCAAACTCCGACCGACGTTCGTCTGCATCAAAGAATCGCTCCAAAGCAACTGAGCGTCTATAGAATCGCCGGCGCGACTTAATGGCTCGATTTTCTTATCGCCGAACCCCAACACCAATGCAAAGAGATCCATGTGTGTGCGTGTGCGTGTGTCTGTGTATGTGTGTGGGCTTAGAGTCGAGTATAATGCTGATTTTCCAAATAGCTGATAACCGCGCTTAAGTACCATATAGTATAGTAGAATTCATTTTTGGCTATCTATAAAGCTATGCTTATTGCGTGACTTATTTTTATTGGTCCTATGGACCGTTTATTTTGCTATTTACAAAAAAAAATATTTTCTATTAATTTGGTGACTCTAAATTTAGAATTTTTCTTGATGTTTGGCCATTCTCCACCTCCTGGCATCCAGCTCCTGCTTATCCTTCTCATGCTGCTTATCCTGCTCATGCTGCTTATCCTGCTCATCCTGTGATCCTGATCTGTGTCTCTCTTTCTCTCTCTCTGGTAGGTAGCCTCTTTATCGTCTTTTTGGCCGCACTGCTCTTTTTGGTGACTTGTGTGTGTGTGTGTGTATGAAAGTTTTCTTGCTTTTGGTGGAAAAAACCTATAATTCTGGTGAACACACCTCCGTGTAACTTGCTCCTCCTAGTATTCCAAACGTGTGTGCATTGCGTTGTCGTCGTCTTCAGTTCTTCTGTGTGAAAATATAATTTTCCGAAGCAGCCACTTCACAAGTGGTTTACTGGAGTGTATGCCTTCTTTTCGGCGGTGTTCTGGTTTCAAAACTATATTGGTTTATAGTTTGATTCTCTTCCTCCGTGTCCCATTCCTTATCGTCATCCACATCCATCACCATTATGCCATTCAGTGTGGGAAACTTTATGACGGGCAAAGTTATGCCCTGCTGATTGCCTTCATTCATCAGCTTCTGGATGAGATTGGCGATATCCTCGCGCTTCTTGGTTACTGTGAGCAGGTCAAACCAATCGATCAGCTCCCTAATGGGCAGCTTATAGTTAACGATGGGTTTTGTGAAGAATTGCTCCGCATACTGCAGCAGATAGAGGCCGCAATCGGTGAGATTCTCCTGCTGCGGCACCTCCACAATGAGACCTGGCATATTATCCCCGTTGAAGATGCGCGCCCGCTCTTTCGGATACTTTGCCTTGTACTCGAAGTTGAGGTAATCATGCAATATGGCAATATCTCGATCGCGTGAGTTGCCCTCCAACGAATCGAAGATGAGAATCAATGGCTGTTTGATTGGAATGTCTTCGCCGGGTGTCTGTACATCATGGTTAACCACGGAAGTCTTCAGGTTTGGAAAACATATGATGGCCAGTATCCAATGGGACTTCTCGTTGAATGGTATTATGATGAAATCCTTCTCGAATATATTCACGGTTCGTGTCCACTTCTTTACCCTTTCGTGACGCCTCTTGGCCACCGGCTCCTTCGTGTTGTTGGGACTCGTCTCTGTGGTCAATCTCATGTGGAAAAATGTGCTAAAGATGTGCGTCCTATCGCGCTGACCCTCTGGTATGATGTTATTCTTTAGCCAGCGCAGATAAAAATCAATGATTATGTCGTTCAGAAATGAGCCTTCCTTGAGACACATATAGTCCTTAATGGTGATGCTCAGGCCACCGGTTCCGGTGGGCGGATATGTGAAAAGCGTTGGATTCTCGTCGACGGAGAGTCTTCCCTCTGTTTGGCCATTGGCGGCGGCGGTGGTCTCCTCATCCTCGCTGCTCAACAGCACAATGACTTCATCGTCAAAGTCCCTGCTTATTATCCAGTTGATGTTCCGGCGCAGGCGACTCTTCTCTGCGCGTTCTGCAGGTGTGGGTATAGTGTCACTAGTTGCTTTCTCGGCTGGCGCCGGTATGGATGCAACATTCGGTTGCACCCGCGATTGAGATCCACCAGCTGTCTCTTCCGATTTCTTGCTAACAGTGGCATGTGCGACTTGGTCCTTCGACTGGATTGACTGGGAGCTTGCGAGAGCGTCTCCAGCTGGTTGCACGCCCTGGAGACCATTGCTCTTCTTTGGAGAATTTGAGTTGTTACCCGTGGGGGTTTGATTTCCCTGTTTATTGCCAGATGATCCTGGGTTGTCTTGAGCACCAGCAACTTGATAACATTTTTTTTTTTTTTTTTTTTTTTTTTTTTATTTTTTTTTTTTTTTTTTTTTTGATTTCCTGTTTATTGCAGATGATCCTGGTTGTCTTGAGCACAGCAACTTGATAACCATTGCTGTCCTCTGCAGAATGACACTTCTTCTGTTTCTTGGTCTTGGGAGTATTGTCGTCTTGATCCACCGATGATATCACTTGGGCAGTACTACTCTTCTTTGGAGAATTTGAGGTGTTACCCGTAGGGGTTTGACTTTCCTGTTTATTGCCAGATGAACCTGGGTTGTCTTGAGCACCAGCAACTTGATAACCATTGCTGTCCTCTGCAGAATGACACTTCTTCTGTTTCTTGGTCTTGGGAGTATTGGCGTCTTGATTCGCCGACGATATCGCTTTGTCAGCATTGGTGTCTCCCGGAGCGCGATGTCTTTTCTTGTGCTTCTTGCCTTTGGTTGCAGATGGCTGGCAACCATTGTTGGCCACCGAAGTCTCCGATGGCTTGACAACCGCACGAGATGGTGGCACTTCAACGGGCACCGCGTTGGGAAGAGCGGCACCAGCGGACGCCTTTGACTGATGCACCTTCTTGTTGAACTCCTCCGCATGGGCAATCGTATCGGCAATGGTATCACCGATGGCGAAGCCCACCGAGACCACCGATGGCTTGACAACCGGAAGAGATGGTGGCTCTTCAACGGGCACCGCGTTGCGAGGAGCGGCATCAGCGGACGCCCTGGACTGATGCACCTTCTTGTAGAACTCCTCCGCCTTGGCAATCTTATCGGCAATGGTATCACCGATGGCGAATCCCACAGAGACCACCAAATGGATAATACCACCGGCATTCTCCATGCAATCAATCGTGATGTTATCCTCCATATGAAGGTTCATCTTGAGAAACAGCTTTTGCACTGTAAACGCATGGATGGGCAGCTTGAAGGTGACGATGTGCTGCTTTCCAGTGCTGTAGATAATGAGCACCTTGGCACTCCGTTTGTCCTTATCCGTGTCGGCTCGATTGATCAGCAATTGACGGGAGACTATAATGAAGTCGTTATGGGCGATTCGACTTACCATTTTCGGAGCCGATTCAACACAACATATGTACGCTAACGTTATGAATGTTATGAACGTTATGGGCTCATCTGAAACTGAAGTTTCTGAATACGATTGCAAAGTCTCGGGCTGCTTGATGTACAAGTTCACTGGATGGGTGAAGTCACCTTACACGGTGACTTCGATCACTATATTCCTTTCATTTTGCAACCAGTGTGATTTATGCGATATTTGATACCACAAAAATTTGGTTTCTCCCGATTTTATGATTTGTTTAAACGGCGTACCAAGTATCCAAAAATCATCTGAGAGATCGCGTGCGGAAGGAGGCCGAGTGTCGGAGTGTTAACAGAAGGATCTCGGAAGTGTGAACGCGCGGTCAAACGAGAATACCATATGCACAATATTGACCCTGATGTTGAAAGAAGAAGCACCATTATCACCCCTGTGGAAATTCCGTTAAATTACGTTTCGGCCATTCCTTCGATGTGGCCGTCACTTCATTCCAGGGGGGAGGAGTTACCGATATCGCAGTACAGAGTATAATAAATGAAATGAAAGTAAATGAAATATTAACCAAGTAACCTCTGATTAAAGTGTGTGGTAATCTGCTGGATAGGCTGAGTGGTGTGGAGGCACCCGAGAAAGCAGCCCAGAGGATTGTGTGGCAACCGTACCATTAGTAGGCCAAGGCCAAAAAGGAAGAATACGGACCACCGCGCCCAGTTCAACTGTTCACTAAATTCACTCGTCACAAATGAAACATAAACGAGCATTAAACATAAACTAATATAAAAAAAATATTGTCCAGAATTATTATTCGAATTTTCTAAAAAATCTTTATCTTTTTTCAGATTTTAAGATGAGTACACACCTCAACACGCATACATCAATTGTCAAGGTTGAGTGAAACCACATTTACATCCAGTTTTACTTTACTGCGACCGTGACAGTCGTCCAACGATGGACAAATTAACGAAATAAAAAACACATATTGGAGGAAAACTGGACTGGAAGGCTGAGGAAGAAGACCGAGGAATCATTACATGGAACTTACAATTGCCAAAACTAAGGAAATATCTGAGTGAGTAGAGTTGTATTGAGTTATGGGAAAACACCGTGGCGGTCTAAATACCAAGCTGAACAAACGTATAGCCCACGTAAGGTGGCTAATATACGGTCAGCAAACGCCACCGGTTTGGTCGAAAGCTCTAAGGCTACATGCAGAGCTAGACCACTTGCTTCAATATCAGGAAGAATTGAAGACCCAAAAACTCTAGAAAACTTACTCAGAAAATACTAAAAATATAACAATAATTAATGAAGTTCCAAAACCAAAGGCATGTCCAGCACCAGCACCAGCACTAACGAAGGCTAAAAAGTCCTGCCCCCCGGACTGCGAAGGAGTCTGGAGTCCTCACTGCCTGGGGACTTGTGAGCAGCCATCAACATCATCAGCAGCCCAGAAATAGACAGCAGCGAGGGAGTATCAGCGTGCCACCCCCGGCGACGCCCAGCTGACACCAGGAGATGAACATCAGCAGCACTAAAATATTAACTAATTAACAATAAATATAAATATATATATATATAAGAAAAATTTTAAGACACATTGTAAAATGGAGCATAAACTACTATGCCCTGTTAACCCAATATGTCCCGTGAAGCCATAGCTAGATTCAGGCAGACAATAATGTAAAAGGAAATTTTTTTTTTTGACTAACATTGACAAAATGGAAAAAGAAAGAAAGAAAGAAATAATTCCCAATATAAATGTATATAGAGACAAATGGAATAAGAAAACTAAAAACATGTATAAAAATAAAGAAGATTTTCTACCAAACTGTAAAAGTAGTATTGTAGTATGCACACATATCGGTTAATTACTGTACTGTATAATCATAACTTAAAAGCACATTGTAGCACTCCGTTACAATGTGTACTTATACAGTCAAGCCCTAGTGTATGTGTAATACAAAGCTCCCACCTGCATATATATCTCTCTGTCTCATTAACTGTCTCTCTCTCTCTCTCTGTGCTTGCTCTTTTATTACAATCCGCAAACTCCGACCGACGTTCGTCTGCATCAAAGAATCGCTCCAAAGCAACTGAGCGTCTATAGAATCGCCGGCGCGACTTAATGGCTCGATTTTCTTATCGCCGAACCCCAACACCAATGCAAAGAGATCCATGTGTGTGCGTGTGCGTGTGTCTGTGTATGTGTGTGGGCTTAGAGTCGAGTATAATGCTGATTTTCCAAATAGCTGATAACCGCGCTTAAGTACCATATAGTATAGTAGAATTCATTTTTGGCAATCTATAAAGCTATGCTTATTGCGTGACTTATTTTTATTGGTCCTATGGACCGTTTATTTTGCTATTTACAAAAAAAAATATTTTCTATTAATTTGGTGACTCTAAATTTAGAATTTTTCTTGATGTTTGGCCATTCTCCACCTCCTGGCATCCAGCTCCTGCTTATCCTGCTCATGCTGCTTATCCTGCTCATGCTGCTTATCCTGCTCATCCTGTGATCCTGATCTGTGTCTCTCTTTCTCTCTCTCTGGTAGGTAGCCTCTTTATCGTCTTTTTGGCCGCACTGCTCTTTTTGGTGACTTGTGTGTGTGTGTGTGTATGAAAGTTTTCTTGCTTTTGGTGGAAAAAACCTATAATTCTGGTGAACACACCTCCGTGTAACTTGCTCCTCCTAGTATTCCAAACGTGTGTGCATTGCGTTGTCGTCGTCTTCAGTTCTTCTGTGTGAAAATATAATTTTCCGAAGCAGCCACTTCACAAGTGGTTTACTGGAGTGTATGCCTTCTTTTCGGCGGTGTTCTGGTTTCAAAACTATATTGGTTTATAGTTTGATTCTCTTCCTCCGTGTCCCATTCCTTATCGTCATCCACATCCATCACCATTATGCCATTCAGTGTGGGAAACTTTATGACGGGCAAAGTTATGCCCTGCTGATTGCCTTCATTCATCAGCTTCTGGATGAGATTGGCGATATCCTCGCGCTTCTTGGTTACTGTGAGCAGGTCAAACCAATCGATCAGCTCCCTAATGGGCAGCTTATAGTTAACGATGGGTTTTGTGAAGAATTGCTCCGCATACTGCAGCAGATAGAGGCCGCAATCGGTGAGATTCTCCTGCTGCGGCACCTCCACAATGAGACCTGGCATATTATCCCCGTTGAAGATGCGCGCCCGCTCTTTCGGATACTTTGCCTTGTACTCGAAGTTGAGGTAATCATGCAATATGGCAATATCTCGATCGCGTGAGTTGCCCTCCAACGAATCGAAGATGAGAATCAATGGCTGTTTGATTGGAATGTCTTCGCCGGGTGTCTGTACATCATGGTTAACCACGGAAGTCTTCAGGTTTGGAAAACATATGATGGCCAGTATCCAATGGGACTTCTCGTTGAATGGTATTATGATGAAATCCTTCTCGAATATATTCACGGTTCGTGTCCACTTCTTTACCCTTTCGTGACGCCTCTTGGCCACCGGCTCCTTCGTGTTGTTGGGACTCGTCTCTGTGGTCAATCTCATGTGGAAAAATGTGCTAAAGATGTGCGTCCTATCGCGCTGACCCTCTGGTATGATGTTATTCTTTAGCCAGCGCAGATAAAAATCAATGATTATGTCGTTCAGAAATGAGCCTTCCTTGAGACACATATAGTCCTTAATGGTGATGCTCAGGCCACCGGTTCCGGTGGGCGGATATGTGAAAAGCGTTGGATTCTCGTCGACGGAGAGTCTTCCCTCTGTTTGGCCATTGGCGGCGGCGGTGGTCTCCTTATCCTCGCTGCTCAACAGCACAATGACTTCATCGTCAAAGTCCCTGCTTATTATCCAGTTGATGTTCCGGCGCAGGCGACTCTTCTCTGCGCGTTCTGCAGGTGTGGGTATAGTGTCACTAGTTGCTTTCTCGGCTGGCGCCGGTATGGATGCAACATTCGGTTGCACCCGCGATTGAGATCCACCAGCTGTCTCTTCCGATTTCTTGCTAACAGTGGCATGTGCGACTTGGTCCTTCGACTGGATTGACTGGGAGCTTGCGACAGCGTCTCCAGATGGTTGCACGCCCTGGAGACCATTGCTCTTCTTTGGAGATTGTTTATTGCCAGATGAACCTGGGTTGTCTTGAGCACCAGCAACTTGATAACCATTGCTGTCCTCTGCAGAATGACACTTCTTCTGTTTCTTGGTCTTGGGAGTATTGTCGTCTTGATCCACCGACGATATCACTTGGGCAGTACTACTCTTCTTTGGAGAATTTGAGGTGTTACCCGTAGGGGTTTGACTTCCCTGTTTATTGCCAGATGAACCTGGGTTGTCTTGAGCACCAGCAACTTGATAACCATTGCTGTCCTCTGCAGAATGACACTTCTTCTGTTTCTTGGTCTTGGGAGTATTGGCGTCTTGATTCGCCGACGATATCGCTTTGTCAGCATTGGTGTCTCCCGGAGCGCGATGTCTTTTCTTGTGCTTCTTGCCTTTGGTTGCAGATGGCTGGCAACCATTGTTGGCCACCGAAGTCTCCGATGGCTTGACAACCGCACGAGATGGTGGCACTTCAACGGGCACCGCGTTGGGAAGAGCGGCACCAGCGGACGCCTTTGACTGATGCACCTTCTTGTTGAACTCCTCCGCATGGGCAATCGTATCGGCAATGGTATCACCGATGGCGAAGCCCACCGAGACCACCGATGGCTTGACAACCGGAAGAGATGGTGGCTCTTCAACGGGCACCGCGTTGCGAGGAGCGGCATCAGCGGACGCCCTGGACTGATGCACCTTCTTGTAGAACTCCTCCGCCTTGGCAATCTTATCGGCAATGGTATCACCGATGGCGAATCCCACAGAGACCACCAAATGGATAATACCACCGGCATTCTCCATGCAATCAATCGTGATGTTATCCTCTATATGAAGGTTCATCTTGAGAAACAGCTTTTGCACTGTAAACGCATGGATGGGCAGCTTGAAGGTGACGATGTGCTGCTTTCCAGTGATGTAGATAATGAGCACCTTGGCACTCCGTTTGTCCTTATCCGTGTCGGCTCGATTGATCAGCAATTGACGGGAGACTATAATGAAGTCGTTATGGGCGATTCGACTTACCATTTTCGGAGCCGATTCAACACAACATATGTACGCTAACGTTATGAATGTTATGAACGTTATGGGCTCATCTGAAACTGAAGTTTCAGAATACGATTGCAAAGTCTCGGGCTGCTTGATGTGCAAGTTCACTGGATGGGTGAAGTCACCTTACACGGTGACTTCGATCACTATATTCCTTTCATTTTGCAACCAGTGTGATTTATGCGATTTTTTTTTTTTTTTTTTATGAATTTTTTTTTTATTTATTGAATCTTTTTGTATAAGAACTAAAAATAAAAATAATAATACTCCTAGGTACGCTACCTCATCTGCTTTCGGGAGTGGTATGTTGTTCAACAAGAGCGGAGGACAGTCTTGTCTGTTTAGAGTAAACGTCACGTGCTTGCATTTTTGCTCGTTTACTTTTATTCGCCAGTCAGAGAGCCACTTCTCAATGTCGATGAGGTACAGTGCCATTTGTGCTGTAGCTTGGATAGGGGACCTTGAACGGCTAAGGATAGCTGTATCGTCGGCAAATGTGGATACCGTTAAGCGACTATTTGTAGGGATGTCGGCTGTATAGATGAGGTATAAGGTTGGTCCAAGAACGCTGCCTTGGGGGACTCCAGCCTCAATTGTATGATCAGTGGAAGTGGCAGTGTTGCACCGTACTGCAAACTTTCTGTCATAGAGGTAAGACTTTAGAAGTTTGTGTGTGCTTTCGGGTAGGGATGTTTTGATTTTAAACATTAGGCCGTCGAGCCAGACTCTGTCGAATGCTTGGGATACGTCTAAAAATACTGCTGTACAGTATTCGCGATATTCAAATGCAGTTCTTATTTCCGTTGTAATACGATTCACCTGTTCAATGGTTCCATGGCTTTCGCGAAATCCAAATTGGTGGGCTGGGATTATATTGTGGTATATCAGATGTTGATTAAGACGGATCAGCAGGCATTTTTCGAATAGTTTCGAAATACATGAGAGTAGACTTATTGGTCTGTAAGATGAAGCGACTGTGTGGTTCTTACCAGGCTTTGGAATCATTATGATAATCGACCTCTTCCATCGTTGTGGAAAGTAACCAAGTTTGGTGATGGCATTAAAGAGCTTGGTTATGTAGCGAACTGCAGAATGTGGCAGCTGGATGATCATTTCCGGTGTTATAAGGTCGCAGCCGGGGGATTTTTTCGGGCTGAGATTGTCTTTGATTATTTTAGTTACTTCTTTAGGACGAAACACAATTGGGGTGTGTTGCTGGTGGCGGTTTACGGGATAGGACGGCAGCGCGAATGTACTAGTAGCCTGGTTTGGCGTGAACATATTTTGTAGGTGAGCGGCAAATGTGGTGGCTCTGTCTTCATCACTACGGGCCCAGCCACCTGAGGAATTCCTTATCGGCAAAACGGTTTCAGTCGGTGGGCGAAGAGTTGAGTGGGCTCGCCACAGTGACTTTTGTTTTGTGCCTGTCGGTGTGAGTTGCTCTATGTATCGGCGCTGATCGTCGCCCTCTTCTTGTTTCAGAGCGTTGGCCAGTTTCCGTGTGGCTACTTTTAGCTTTTGTTTTGCAGTCGGGGATCTGGAAGATTGCCATTCTCTGCGTAAGCGTCGTTTTACGTGGACGAGTTGCTCGATTTGTACGTTGGTCTTTTTTGAATTAATTGTATTATTTGTTACTTTGGGTGTTGCAGTAAGAGCTGCTGCAGTAAGGATGGATTGCAATGCACACGTGCAGCTCTCTATATCAGATTCAGTATTGAGTTTTGGGCTTAGCTCAATATGTGAACTTATATATTTTTTATACCTGAGCCAGTTGGTTTTGTGAGAAGTCAATCTGAATGGTGGTTTCACGTTTTCTGCGTACAGGCGGAGGTGAATTAGTACAGGCGAGTGATCAGATGACAGATCCGGCAGACATTCAGCTTTAACCAAACTGCGGGAAATATTTTTCTGCGATATTTGATACCACAAAAATTTGGTTTCTCCCGATTTTATGATTTGTTTAAACGGCGTACCAAGTATCCAAAAATCATCTGAGAGATCGCGTGCGGAAGGAGGCCGAGTGTCGGAGTGTTAACAGAAGGATCTCGGAAGTGTGAACGCGCGGTCAAACGAGAATACCATATGCACAATATTGACCCTGATGTTGAAAGAAGAAGCACCATTATCACCCCTGTGGAAATTCCGTTAAATTACGTTTCGGCCATTCCTTCGATGTGGCCGTCACTTCATTCCAGGGGGGGAGGAGTTACCGATATCGCAGTACAGAGTATAATAAATGAAATGAAAGTAAATGAAATATTAACCAAGTAACCTCTGATTAAAGTGTGTGGTAATCTGCTGGATAGGCTGAGTGGTGTGGAGGCACCCGAGAAAGCAGCCCAGAGGATTGTGTGGCAACCGTACCATTAGTAGGCCAAGGCCAAAAAGGAAGAATACGGACTACCGCGCCCAGTTCAACTGTTCACTAAATTCACTCGTCACAAATGAAACATAAACGAGCATTAAACATAAACTAATATAAAAAAAATTTTGTCCACAATTATTATTCGAATTTTCTAAAAAATCTTTATCTTTTCTCAGATTTTAAGATGAGTACACACCTCAACACGCATACATCAATTGTCAAGGTTGAGTGAAACCACATTTACATCCAGTTTACGCTCTTCGAAGATTAAAAATAAATACCGCAAATACCTTATAATTAGCTAGCGCTTTCCTAAAAAAATTAAATTCCGCTGATACGTTTCAAGTATTAAGTGAACAACTCCGGTGCCATTGGTGTAGTATGCGCCTATGTAATATTAAGAACATTTAAGTATAATAGCATACTAACATATAGCAGCACTTTGTTTCTATGTTTATGTTTATGTTTATGCAACCAATAAGGCCCAAGGCGGATGTAACATGATCGTACACTTGAAGGCTACAAAGTATAAGTGCATGGTCAGCATTCCCACGCCGACCAAATGCATAATACATAAGTACATAGATCGCTCTCTCGATAAGCCTAGATATATAAGATATACATAAGAAAGCCGCTCCGCCGCTGGCGTATCTGGCAGCGCAGCTACGCGGCTTAGCCTAAGACGAAATATATTCAAAACTCACAACGCAGACACTGTAAAGACGTTGAACTGGCAGAACCATTTCCGCCAAACAAAAATTTAATAAAAATCAAATAAAAACCTAATTCAGCCTGACGGCTGCAATCAAAACCAAAAGACTTGTGTTATCAATGAACGACCCATTACATGGCGACCGTGACAGTCGTCCAACGATGGACAAATTAACGAAATAAAAAACACATATTGGAGGAAAACTGGACTGGAAGGCTGAGGAAGAAGACCGAGGAATCATTACATGGAACTTACAATTGCCAAAACTAAGGAAATATCTGAGTGAGTAGAGTTGTATTGAGTTATGGGAAAACACCGTGGCGGTCTAAATACCAAGCTGAACAAACGTATAGCCCACGTAAGGTGGCTAATATACGGTCAGCAAACGCCACCGGTTTGGTCGAAAGCTCTAAGGCTACATGCAGAGCTAGACCACTTGCTTCAATATCAGGAAGAATTGAAGACCCAAAAACTCGAGAAAACTTACTCAGAAAATACTAAAAATATAACAATAATTAATGAAGTTCCAAAACCAAAAGCATGTCCAGCACCAGCACCAGCACTAACGAAGGCTAAAAAGTCCTGCCCCCCGGACTGCGAAGGAGTCTGGAGTCCTCACTGCCTGGGGACTTGTGAGCAGCCATCAACATCATCAGCAGCCCAGAAATAGACAGCAGCGAGGGAGTATCAGCGTGCCACCCCCGGCGACGCCCAGCTGACACCAGGAGATGAACATCAGCAGCACTAAAATATTAACTAATTAACAATAAATATAAATATATATATGTCGGCGCATACTTTTGTAAGCTGGTGGATGTGCTAGAATATTTCACAAGAATAATAATTCCATCAGCTCGGGGAAATCATTGGTATGTCAGCATATTGTATTATGTGTTAGAATATTCCAGAAGTACAGTAATTTCATCATTTCGGGGAAATCATTGGTATTTCATCATATTACAATATTGCATACTGCGTTGCTATTGGTCGGCTGTATTTTTGTAGCTTTGGCATCTCCTGTTACAGCGCGGTGGCAGCGTGTGGTCGCTGTCGCCGAGTGTGGTTCGAAGGTTAGCACGGAGAAGAAGTGAGTGACACGAATTAATTGTGTGTAGAACTTCGGTGCGTTCGAAACTCGCTGCGCGAAATGGAGAATAATAATTGTGCTCCGACATCAGAAGTGGGATCTGGCTCGCTGCCTAACACTATAGATGGGCCGTGGCGCGTTTTAATGGAAATACAAAATAAAAACTTGATCGAACTTGTTAAAGCAATACAAACAACGGCATCCGAAACAACAAACAAAAATATTGTGGTGTTACCTAAATTCAACGCGGACCTTGATGGCGCAGACGCAACGGCGTGGTGCTCTACGGCAAATATTATTTTGGCTGAATCAACTATAAAAGGCAGCGCGTTAGTTATGGCCTTAAGTGCAGCGATGGAAGGAAGCGCGTCGCAGTGGTTTGCTCAAATATGCTATCCGGAAATAACTTGGCCCGAGTTTAAGGAACTATTCGTGCAACGTTTTGCTAGTGTGGAAACTCCAGCGGCTATGTTTTTAGCAATGCTAGCAGGCTGTCCAACTGACGGCGAATGTCTCTCCAATTATGCTAGTCGCATGATGACGTCGCTTATTATGAAGTGGCGTGAGATGGATGTGGAGGAAATAGCTGTTTCTGTGACGCTTGCTAAGTTGGCTCATGTAGATAGCAGGCTGCAACGATTAACATTTACTTCAAATGTGCGCACAAGAAGTGAATTACAAACTGAGCTTAAAGCATTTACGTTTAATAAACGAAAGAAAACTCAGCAAGAAGAAATGCCTCCAGCTGACATAAAGCGCCAGCGACTTTCAACAATGAGATGCCATTTCTGTGGAAAACTCGGTCACAAGATGATCGAATGTAGAGCTAAACAGCAGCAGCAATTTTCATCTAATGCCAAGGACAGCAACGACAGGAACCCTTTTGGTCACCGTCAAAAATCGGATGTGACTTGTTTTAATTGTGGAGAGAGCGGTCATATTTCAACACACTGCAGCAAGCCCAAAAAGGACAAAGGCACGCATCAGGTGAAAAGGTTGGAGCTATGCGAGGTTGTCGAACCCAAGGGAGAGATGATTCATCAAGGCGAGACATTTTCGACAACGTTTGACTCTGGAGCGGAATGTTCTTTAATTAAACAAAAGCTAAGTAGCAAATTAGTTGGTAAAAGAATTAACAATGTAGTGATGTTGAAAGGTATTGGCAATGGTAGTATTTGTAGTACATTGCAGATACTTAGTAACGTAATAATTAACAATCATTGTATTGAAATATTGTTTCATGTCTTGAATGACATATATTTGAAAAATGACATAATTATTGGTCGTGAAGTATTGTTTCCAGAATTTAATGTTATAATATCACCTGGTAAATTTGAAATTGTCAGAGCAAAAACTGTAAACTATTGTTCTAATGATGAGAAATTTTCTGAGTTAAATACTGATCTTGTTGGTGAAGACAGAGATAAACTAAAAAACTTAGTGGAAAAATACTCAAAATCTTTTATTGCCGGAATTCCATTGACCAGAGTTAGCTCGGGAGAAATGAAAATTAAATTAGTTGACCCAAAAAGAACTGTTCAAAGACGACCATATAGACTTAGTCCAAATGAAAGGGAATTGGTGCGAGACAAAATTAATGAATTATTAGAGTGTAACATTATAAAACCAAGCTGTTCACCTTTTGCAAGTCCCATAATGTTAGTCAACAAAAAGGACGGCTCTCATCGTTTGTGTGTTGATTATAGAGAATTAAATTCTAATACGGTATCAGACAGATACCCCTTGCCCCTTATATCAGACCAAATAGCGAGACTTCATGGAGCGAAATATTTTTCATGTCTGGACATGGCAAGTGGATATTATCAAATTCCATTACACCCAGATTCAGTAGAGTGTACAGCTTTTGTCACCCCAGATGGACAATATGAATTCTTGGCAATGCCGTTTGGGCTCAGAAATGCTCCATCTGTTTTCCAGCGTACAGTGATGCAAGCTCTCGGAGACCTTGCAAATAAATTTGTAGTCGTTTATATGGACGATGTAATGGTGGCTGCTTCAACGAAAAGTGAAGCTTTAGAAAGGTTGCAGATTACTCTTGATTGTCTCACAAAAGCTGGATTTTCATTCAATATAAACAAATGTTCTTTTTTAAAGTCAAAGGTTCAATATTTGGGATACGAAGTGAGTGCAGGTGAAATCCGGCCAAATTCGCTTAAAATTGCAGCGTTAACTGCTTTACCACCTCCTCAGTCGGTCCCTGCTTTGCGACAATTTATCGGATTAGCGTCTTACTTTCGACAATTTATGCAAGGATTTTCTTGTTTTATGAAGCCGTTATATCTTTTGACTTCAGAAAGGAATGAATTTATTTGAAAGCCAGAGCATGAAGAAATAAGACAAAAGGATATTTCTATTCTTACCCAGAAGCCTGTTTTAGTAATTTTTGATCCGCAGCATCCCATCGAGTTGCATACAGATGCAAGTTCTCGTGGATACGGTGCCATCTTATTACACAAAATTAACAACAAGTCTCATGTCGTTGAATATTTTAGTAAGGCAGCTTGTCCGGCTGAGTCACGTTACCACTCATATGAACTGGAGACTCTTGCTGTTGTTTTAGCAATGAAACATTTTCGCCATTATTTACTGGGTAGAAACTTTGTTGTCTTTACTGACTGTAACTCTCTTAAGGCCTCAAGGACAAAACAAGACCTATCTCCTAGAGTACAGAGATGGTGGTCTTATTTACAATCATTTACATTTGATTTACAATATAGGGAGGGCAAACGAATGGCGCATGTTGACTTCTTTTCAAGAAATGTGCCTTCAGCTGATTTGAGTATTACAACTCCCAAAGTTCTTGAAAAACGAATTAATTTGGCTGAAATATCAAGTAATTGGCTTTTGGCTGAACAGCGTCAAGATTTCGAAATAGTAAATATTGTAAATAAATTGAAAGACAATTCCCTGGCTGAGGACGTTGCAAAAACTTATGAGTTAAGAGGAGGAATATTATATCGAAAAATTCAGCGAAATGGTAGAACTCGATCGTTATCAATTGTTCCCAAGGTATTTAGATGGTCTGTTATAAACCAAATTCATGAGTCAATCATGCACTTGGGATGGGAGAAGACGTTAGACAAGGCCTATGACTATTACTGGTTCGATAACACGTCTAAATATATTCGAAAATTCGTTGAAAACTGCATTACGTGTAAAATGTCAAGACCTCCTCGGGCAAAATTCAAGCTAGCCTTCATCCAATACCAAAAGTAAATATCCCTTGGCACACTGTTCACATCGACATAACTGGAAAGTTAAGCGGCAAGTCTGATCAGAAAGAGTATATCATCGTTCAAGTGGATGCCTTTACTAAATTTGTTTATTTAACTCACACGCATAAAATTGACGCAGAGAATTGCGTAAGTGCAGTGACGTCGGCTATATCTCAGTTTGGAGTACCAAATCGCATTATTGCAGATCAGGGTAGGTGTTTTGACAGCAGTAGATCTAGTGATTTCTGTGAGCAACAGAAAATAAATTTGCACTTGATTGCGACTGGGGCAAGTAGAGCAAATGGTCAAGTAGAACGCATTATGAGCACCTTAAAAAACTTACTAACCGCAGTCGAGACTAGCAGTCGCTCTTGGCAAGACGCATTAGGTGAGGTTCAGTTAGCATTAAACTGTACGGTTAGTCGAGTGACAAAGGCAAGCCCTTTAGAATTGTTTATTGGCAAAATTGCTCGGCCGTTGGGGTTGGTTCCACCTTGCGATGAGGTAGATGAGGTTGATCTAGAAGAAGTAAGAGCACGTGCAGTTCAGAGTATTTCAGCTGCAGCAGCATATAACAAGGCGCAATTTGATAAAAACAAAGCTAATGTTGATAGATGTCAAATCGGAGATTTTGTATTGTTGAAGAATGAAGAGAGGCATCAAACAAAATTAAGCCCGAAGTTCAGAGGGCCTTTTCAAATAACTGAATTGTTAGACGGAGACAGGTATATTCTCAGGTCACTGACAAATAATAGAAAATATAAATATGCTCACGATGACATAAGGAAAATGCCAAATTGGCAAGTACCAGCAGAATTTGAAAATTGTAATGAAGCTGTTGAAAGAGACAGTAGCGAAATTGTTGAAGCTGTTGAAAGAGACAGTAGCGAAATTGTTGAAGCTGTTGAAAGAGACAGTAGCGAATTTGTTGAAGCTGTTGAAAGAGACAGTAGCGAAATTGTTGAAGCTGTTGAAAGAGACAGTAGCGAATTTGTTGAAGCTGTTGAAAGAGACAGTGGCGAAATTGTTGAAGCTGTTGAAAGAGACAGTAGCGAAATTATTGAAGCTGTTGAAAGAGACAGTATGGATGCCTGAAGGGCTAATAATGAAATTTTTAAGTATAATGTAAGCACAAGTGCAAGGCAAATGTCTTGATCATGGCGTGTTGCGCATTACATATGAATAAGAAGAAAATGAATTATGTTAAAGAAAAGAAATTTTTATCGGAAATTTAAATTTGGATATTTGATTTGTCAATTGGCTAATATTTATTTTAAAATGATGTAAAAATAGTTTTGCAATAAAATTGTAGAGAACGAATCATTTTGGTAATATTTCACGAGGACGTGTAAAGGTCAGGATGGCCGTGTCGGCGCATACTTTTGTAAGCTGGTGGATGTGCTAGAATATTTCACAAGAATAATAATTCCATCAGCTCGGGGAAATCATTGGTATGTCAGCATATTGTATTATGTGTTAGAATATTCCAGAAGTACAGTAATTTCATCATTTCGGGGAAATCATTGGTATTTCATCATATTACAATATTGCATACTGCGTTGCTATTGGTCGGCTGTATTTTTGTAGCTTTGGCATCTCCTGTTACAGCGCGGTGGCAGCGTGTGGTCGCTGTCGCCGAGTGTGGTTCGAAGGTTAGCACGGAGAAGAAGTGAGTGACACGAATTAATTGTGTGTAGAACTTAGGTGCGTTCGAAACTCGCTGCGCGAAATGGAGAATAATAATTGTGCTCCGACATATATATATAA